>NW_004444140.1:3474874-3490752 GCF_000243295.1 Trichechus manatus latirostris
GCTCTCAGGTGTTGCAGTACAGCCTGGCTAGAAGGCGTAGAGGTATACAATGCCAGGTATTCAGGGAACAGAAAGAGAAGGAAGATATAGAGAGATGAGAAACTGAGCAATGAAGAAAGAAAAAAAGGGAAAAAGAGGAAAAAGAAAACAAAACAAATTAAAAAAAAACAAAAAACAAGGAAGGCCCCCAAAGAAACAGAAAAAAAACAAAAACAAAAAAATCAGCGTAAGAAGAAATGCTCTCAGGGATCCCTCTGCACGTCTGTGGAAGCCGAAGGGGCGTCTCCCTGCCACGCAGCTCAGCCTGGCCAGAAAGGGCTCCCAACTCAAGAAAAGGAAAAGAAAACAAACAAACAATTCAAAACAAACAAATGAACAAAACCCCCAGGATCCCACCAGCAGGGCAGCCCAGACTGGGCAGCAGCTCCACGTTCGAACGGAGCTCCGCAGCCCCTCAGGAAGAAGCAAAGATGGCGCACGGAGCCAGGCACTTGAGCAAAGAGAGGGGGAGGTGGCAAGAGGCAAGTAAGAAGTCAAAAGAAGCAGAAAAAAAAAAAGGCAACACTAGCAGCCAATAAATGGCACTCAGAGAGCCAGCTAGTGCGGGCTGGTGTTTCTGGACAAGGGACTGTGTCCGTGGGAAGCAGAAGGGGCTGAGTGTGGGTGAAGAAGGGTAGAGAGTGGGAAAACGTATATCACAAATTACCAGAGCTCTGCAACCCCTCAGGAAGAAGCAAAGATGGCGCACGGAGCCAGGTACACAAGCTAAAGGATGGGGAGGTGGGGAGAAGCAAGGAAGAAATAAAAAGAAGCAGAAAAAAAGCAACCCCAGCAGCCAACAAATGGCACTCAGACAGCCACCCATTTGGGTGTGTGGAATCCAAGCAGCCGCTGTTTCCCGGTCAAGAGACTGTGGCCACGGGAAGCAGAGGAGGCCGAGTCGGGGTGAAGAAGTGTCGGGAGTGGCAAAGCATATATTGCAAATTACTGGTTGTTTTGTCTCCCGCTGGAAGCTCCGTGAGGCTGCTTTCTCATACCCCCTGTTTGCTGGTCTCAGGTAGGAGTCCAAGATGGTAGATCCACGCTGCGTTAGCTGGTAGGGAACCTCTGCATGAATCTCTCCTCACTCTCCGTTCTCTGTCAGTTTTCTCACTCCATTTGGTGCGTGGCTGAGTTCTTTATCTCTTCATTTGATGTTTTAGGGTTTCAGGATTGTTGTATTCTCTGTTCGGCTTAGTTTTTCGGATCTTTACTATGGAGGGATGGTGTGGTGCTTCTGGCTAGAGTGCCATTTTGCTGGAACTACACAGAGTTTGTTTTGTTTTGTTTTTAAGTCATGGTGCTTGAAAATCATGTGTATAGTCTGGGAAGAAATGCCGTCAATCATTAGCTTGGAAATCGGGCATAAGTAGACAAGAGGACTATAGACAAAATGATAAGATAGGGACTGCCCAACTGCATCAGGGTTTTACAGCACGGTTTCATTATTTAAATAGTAGTACATTTTAAAATTATTAGAAATACCTCTATGTAAAACTATACTCACCCCCAACAAAACCATAAACAGTTTTTGAATTATCTGATACTTTGTACTGATTCACGCTTTAGTTTCTCTCCATTAAAATAAAGACCGCATGTTGAATTCTGGTGGACTTGCTTTCCATTTTCCCTCTGTCAGTGTGATTAAAAGGTGAATAAGTATTATTTAGCCCCAGGCAACATCTTGTACAGGATCTTTGGCATTCAGTAGGAAATTATTTTGCAGTTAATGAACTACTGAAAAAGTCTCTAGCCAAGCAAAATATTTTGTTAAATTCATTTTCTGCTTTTAAAATATACGCTCATTAATTTTGGCACATCAGGGAAATGGCAATTAAAGTTAAAAATGGTTTGTTATAGAACACTGTTGGGGAATGGAGGCAAGGTAAAGAGTCGAGTGTTAAAACAGCACTGTCCCAAACAATCATTAGCATACACACTTCACTGCCAAACCCTCTCACGAAAGAGTCTGAATAAGCAGACAGCTTTTGTAATTTGCTTGGAATGTACGATTGCATATTTTAAAGTAACCCTGATCATATACATTGTAGGGGAAGCATAATTAAAAAGGCAGTAATGTATTCTTTGTTTTTCCAAATATAATTATTTTTGTTTGTTTTCAATTGTAAATATCCTTCATGCTAATTGCAAAAACCCAAACAATATTAACAAGCTTTAAGTATGATGGGAAAATCAGCTTCCATGAATGCCACAGTTGCCAGTTGGGTGTCATTCACTCTGCTCCAGCCACCCTGGCCTCCTGCTCTCCCTGGAACGCTCCCAGCCCTTTCCAACCTCAGGCTTTTGTACTTGCAATTCTCTCTGCCTGGGATTCTAATCTCTGGATACTTGAAGCTGTCACTTCTTCACTTCTTACAGTTGCCTTCTCAAGACTTTCTCATGACCGCTCCAACTGAAATGCCCACCTTACCCCATCACTCAAGGAGCCCTGGTGGTGCAATGCTTAAGCACTTGGCTGCTAACTGAAAGGTCGACGGTTCAAATCCACCAGTCCTCCACTGGAGAAAAGATCTGGGAATCTGCTCCCATAATGATTACAGTCTAGGGAACCCTATGGGGCAGTTCTGCTCTCCCACAGTGTTGCTATGAGTCAGAATCAACTTGACAGCATACAACAAAAACAACCACCAATCACTCATTATTCTTCTTACCTTGCTCCATAAGGGCTGTATCTTCATAGCACTCATCACCACCGAGGGAGGATGAGTAACTTGTCCCTGTACACATAGCTAGTTAGTGACAAACCCAGGATTCTCATTCAAGTTAATTAGCATCAAGGTCAGTGCTGGTACTCACTGTGCTATGCTGTCCTTCCAGAGTAGGCACTCAAGAAAGATTTGTTGAGTGGCTTTAATAAATTTCCAGACATATTTCAACACACATATACTTTCATAGTGTAAAATATATGGAGGCAGGATGAGAAGGCAGGAAGGGGCAGGAACTGGTTGAATGGACATAAGAAACTCGGGGTGGGAAGGGGGAATGTGCTGTCACATTGTAGGGACTGAAACTAATGTCACATAACAATATGTGCATAAATTTTTGTATGAGGAATTAACTTGTGCTGTAAACTTTCATCTAAAGCACAATAAAGAGAAAGAAAAAGAAAGTATATAAATATTTATTTATGTTTATAATTATTATAAAATATATTTTATTTCTTTCATAAATGGAAGCATATGAAAACACTATATTTTAACCTCCAAATACATAAACTGAAAAAAAAATTCTATGCCTGTATGTGGATATCTCTATCTTTACTCTGTATTCTTACCTATATACAGTAAAACCTGTGAGATCTGGAACCTGTGTAAGGTGGAAAGTTGTCAGAGAAGAAAAATTCAAATACTTTCCACTAATAGAGAGTGATGGAGCCCTGGTGGCAGAGCGGTTAAGAGCTCAGATGTTAATTTTTAAAAGATTGGCAGTTTGAATCCACCAGCTACTCCTTGAAAACCCTATGGGGTAGCTCTGCTCTGTCCTATAGGGTCACTATGAGCAAGAATCAACTTGACAACAACGGGTTTAGGAACCCTAAAACTGCCTCATAGGGTTTCCAAGGAGCAGATGGTGGATTTGAACTGCTGGCCTTTTGGTTAGTAGTGGTAGCTCTTAACCACTGCACCATCAGGGCTCCAACAGGTTTAGAGAGTGATAGAAAAGTGCTAAGACTGCACCCTTTCAAAGGCAGAAAACTTGTGAAACCCGAAAAAACAAGGCAGTCCTGTTAAGCTCCAGCTCTCATAGGTTTCACTATATTTATCTTTCCATCCATCCACCCATCTGTCTCTCCATCCACCCACCCATCTGTCTCTCCATCCACCCATTTATCTATCTATACATCACACTTATTTTAATCAATCCATTATTATTGAATACTTAAGTGGTGTTCGTATTTTCCCTATCCTTGTCACTGAAAAGACTTTATGAATACATATCTGATTATGTTCTTAGAGTAAATATCTAGACATGAGATTGCTAGATCAACATATACGAACATTTTAAAGGCATTTAATCATTTTGAAAATTTCTGTCCAAAAATTTTGTACTGATGTAACATGCAGTAGTAGGGCCTGAGAGTGTTTGTTGCTTTGCCCTGCCCCTGGCCCTGTCCTGCACTATGGCCAACGCTTTGCCAGTTATTACTGAGTAGCAGGAAGGCTGTGAACTCTGCAATGATGCTAAACAAAAAAAAAAAACAAAAAAAAACCCATCACTGTCTAGACCATTCCGACTCAAAGCGACCCTAAAGGGCAGGGTAGAACTGCTCCATGGGGTTTCCAAGGCTGCGAACTTTCAGAAGTAGATCACTGAGACTTTCTTCTGAAGCACCTCTGGTTGTGTTCGAACCACCAACTTTTCGGCTAGTAGTAGAACACTTAACTGTTTGCACCATCCAGGGATTCCTAATATAAATATAATTCACACAATATTGTACATGTTAGAAGTTTTTTGTCTCTTCAGTTTCTTATTCTCTTGTATCTTAGTTTTTCTTCCCCCCGCATACTAATTTTTTTTTCTTCCTTGGGGGGTATGCCCATTGCTGTCAAGTCGACTCTGACTCATAGCGACCCTATAGGACAGAGTAGAACTGCCCCATACGGTTTCTGTAGGGTTTCTAAGGAGTGGCTGGTGGATTCAAACTGACCACCTTTTGGTTAGCAGCCGAGCTCTTAACTACTATGCCACCGGGGTTCCTAGGGAGGATGAGGGGGCTGTTTTTGTAGTTATGTTTAATTTTTACGTGGTCAGATTTATCAAAGTTTACAGTTTTGCCTGAATATGAGAATAATAACTTTTGGTTAATCTGTGCTTCTATTTTAAACAAAAGTAAAGTTCATTTGGATTCAATTTGATATATGGTGTGATGCAGTAAATTAACTTTTTTATTTTTAAATCCAAAAGGTTTGACTAACGCCAACCTATTACTTCCCTACCAATTAGAAGTGCCAAGTGCCGTTACATATTTAATTTGAGTGTGTACCTGTGACTTCTGGATTCTAACTTCCTCTTTAGTGATGCATCTACATGTGTATGAACTTGTTTTACACAATTTTATTTGAAAAAAAGACATAATATGTTTTGGCATCTAGTATGGCAAACATCCTTTATTATTACATTTTTTCTAGCTTTTCTGGGCTATCTTTATGCTTGGAAATCTAGCCATTATTAATGAATATATTTTAGCATAACTTTTCAAAAAATTATAATAGAAGTGCATACTCCTTGAAAGAAAATCAAATATTAAACAAATGTGTAAAGAGTGGATATTGTCTCTATTTTTCTTCCCTGCCCTTACCAATTCTATTATCAATTGTTAATAATTTCATGTGTATCCTCTGCACTTCCTCTACATATACAAACTCCATTCAATGTTCTACAACTTTATCACTTAACAATATGTAGTGGAATCCTTCTATATCAGTACTTCAGACTATAACTTATTCTTTTTATTGACTACACAGATTAATATGAAATACTAAAATTTATTTTTATTATTTCTAAGTAATAAACTACTTTTAATTTTTGCTATTGTACATGATGTAATTTTTTTTAAATAGGTGTCCTTGTATATTTATACCAATATTTATGAAGAATAGATACCTGGAAAATCAACTGACTATTCAGAGGATATGCAGATTTGACATTTTTGTAGAGATTGTCGAATTCATCTCCAATTTACACTTCTATCCATAGTTAATAAGAATGTTCGTTTTTCTCTCTTTAGCAAATATTGGGTATCTCCACTCTGATTCTCAATCTAATGTAATTAAGGTTTTTTTTATTCTGAATATTATAGAAGTTTCTCTTTATCCTTTGATGTCTCAAATCTTACCGGATCTATCTAGATTGGATCTCTAAGGCAAAATTTCCTGTATTATGTATTTGATCTTTTCTTTTCTTCCATTATTTCTACTCCCTCTTTGTGGAATGGTTCCTGGGTGATGCAAATATTTAACATGCTCAGCTTCTCTGAGCATGAGTTTCTCTGGCTGCATTTGTAGCACCTCTCTAAGATGACAGTGTCAGCATTCCCACAGTCCACAGTGTTTTTTCTATCCCTCCATTTACATTTGGTTGAAATTTCACTTCTGTCATGATTACTCTTTGTTTCTTTGCTGCACTTTCACTTTTGTTGTACAATTCCTGCTTTCCATTATCCATTCTTGTAAAACACTGTCTTAGGTTGGGTTCTCTAGAGGGGCAAAACCACTATGTAATATCAATCCAATTTCCCCTTGGTAATGAGAGAGAAAGAGAGAAATTTATTTCAAGGAAATGGCTCACACAGTTGTGGATACTGGCAAGTCCCAAATCTGAGGATCAGGCATCAGGCTGCAGGCTTCTTCTGACTCACATGGTTCCAGGGGCTGACAAATCCAAAGCTGGCAAGTCAGGCAGAAGGCTGCTGGCTCATAGGGTTTTGGGAGCTGGTGAATCAAAACATCTGCATGTCAGATGGCAGGCTGCTGGTTCATGTTCCAAGAATCGGAAGTCAGAGGATGACAAGTTGGATGGAGGATCAAGAGAAGGCAAGTTTTGCCAGAACATCCATGTATATTAGATGTAGGTCACACCTCCAAAGAAACCCCCCTTTAAATGATTGGCTGCTCACATCATATCACAGAATGGAGGATGATTGCATAATATCTACAAAACCACTGAGAATCATGGCCTAGCCAAGTTGACACATAGTCTTAACCATCACAGTCCACCGCTTGTCAACATGACACCTGTACATATCTCCTGAAACCATACATAGTCTCTAAATAAAGACAATTATAAAGTCATACTTGCACCTAACATGATACAACCAACATCTGTACAACCAGAAATGCACTAGCCCCATTTATATCTTATGTTTTATAACAAGTAATAGAATAAAGGAGGGAAGAAAACAAAGATATTTTATATAGATACATACATATGGGTATATACATATGCCTATAAGATATATATACACACACACATATACATATATGTATAGCAAAACAAGGAAGAAATACTATAAACAATTACAGTCCTCATTTTTGCAATTGGTCATGTGGTCATAGCTAGTGTTTAGAACTCCCTTCTTTCACCATTCATTCCGTATTCCCTTTTCCCTCAGCAAGGATCTCAGCTGGTAGTGCTTCTTTGCCTGGTGAGGTGACACACACCTTCATTCCTGAAGTGTCTGGACCATTAGTAGTTATGTCAGAATTAGGTTGCTATAGTTTTGCACTGTCTTTAATCACAGAGTATGAAGTACTAAGAGATGTTCTAAGGGAACTCCTGTATTCCAGACATAGTTTTCTTTACCTTCATTGTGTAATATCAATCTGATTTCCCCTTGATAATCAGGATTAATCGCACCAGCCAATACCTTAATTATCTTCTTTGCCTGTTGATCCAGAGACATGGGAATCCCAAAGTGGCCGGGTGGCATTCTTACCTTCCAGTTCAATGGCATCTGTGTTGCATCTCCAGGTGGGAGCATTCCTCCTGTTGAAACTAAGACCTCTAGACCCACAGATTATAAGGTCTCAAGGACAGGAAGCAAATATTTTTGCAAGTGGGTCATGAGAGGCAATAGTGAAGAAAGCCACTCTCATTTCCACCCCTTGAGTCCTGGACCCATGAATCCTGGCTATGAGAGAAGCAGCACCATATACTGAATGCTGGTTTAGAGCATATACAGCCTCTTGGAGAACATTGCCCCAAGCCTGCAAGGTATTGCCACCTAGCTGGTGTTGTAATTATGTCTCTAGAAGGCCATTCCATCATTCAATCAATCCAGCTGCTTCAGGGTGATGGGGAGCACCACAAGACCAGTGAATTCCATGAGCATAGGCCAATTGTTGCACTTTATTGCTGTGAAGTTAGTTTCTTGATCCAATGCAATCCTGTGTGGGATACCATGATGGTGTATAAGGTATTCTGTAAGTCCATGGATGGTAGTTTGGGAAAAAACATTGTATGTAGGTAAGGCAAATCTGTATCTAGAGTAAGCATCTATACCAGTAAGAATAAAACGTTGCCCTTTCCATAATGGAAGTGGTCCTATGTGATAAACTTGCCACCAGGTTTCTGGCTGATCAACCCTAGGAATGGTGCCATATCAGGACTCACTGTTGGTCTCTGCTGCTGGCAGATTGGGCACTCAGCAGTGTCTGTAGCTGAGTTGGCCTTGGTGAGTGGAAGTACACATTGCTGAGCCCATGCGTAACCTCAATCCCTGCCACCATGGCCACTTTGTTCATGAGTCCATTGGGTAATGAAAGGAGTGTCTAGGGAAAGAGGATCACTGGAATCCACAGAACGCATCATCCTATCCACTTGATTGTTAAAATCTTACTCTGCCAAGGTTACAATTTGGTGAGCATTTACATGAAGCACAAATATCTTTACTTCTGTGATCCACTCATAGAGATATATCTATACGCCTCTTCTCCATATCTCATTGTTATCATTTTTACAATCATGTTTCTTCCAAGTCCCTGACCACACAGCCAACCTGTTGGCCACAACGCATGAATCAGTATACAACTGTACATCTGGTCATCTCTTCTTCCAAGCAAAATGAACAACCAGGTGTACTGCTTGAAGTTCTGCCCACTAGGAGGATTTGCCTTCACCACTGTCCTTCAGGGAGTTCCCAGAAAGGGGCTGCAGTGCTGCCACTGTCCACTCCTGTGTGGTACCTGCATATTGTGCAGAACCATCTGTAAACCAGGCATAAGATTTTTCTTCTTCAGTCAACTGATTGTAAGGAACTCCCAATGAGTCCATAGGTGCAGACCATGAGAAGGAAGGTAATGTGACAGGAATAGGGACCATGGGCATTTGGGCCACTTCCTTCTGTAACTTACTTGTGCCTTCAGGTCCTGCTCAAGCCTGACATTGTATATATCACTTCTATTTAAGAAATCCTGCTATGCACGTCTGACTTTATGATTTTGTGGGTCAGACAACAACCTGTTCATAATGGGAAGCTCAGGCCACATAGTGACTTGGTAGCCTATGGTTAAAGCATTCTGTCTGTACTAAAGCCCTGTACCAAGCCAAAAGCTGTTTCTCAAAAGGAGAATAGTTATCTGCAGAGAATGGCAGAGCTTTGCTCTAAAATCCTAAGGGTCTACCCTTGTGATTCACCAATAGGGGTCTATCAAAGACTCCAAACAGCATCTCCATCTGCTACTGACACTTCAAGCACCACTGGATCAGCCAAATCATATGGCCCAAGTGGTGGAGCGGCTTTCATGGTAGTCTGAACCTGTTGCAAAGCCTTCTCTTGTTCTGGGCCCCACTCCAAACTAGAAGATTTTTGAGTCACCTGATAAATAGACCAGAGTAGCACACCCAAATCAAGGGTATGTTTCCTCCAAAATTCAAAGCTGCCCACTAGGTGTTGTGCATCCTTTTTGGTTGTAGGAAGGGCCGGATGTAACAACTTACCTTTCACTATAGAGGGAATATCTCAACATGTCCCACACCATTGCACCACTAGAAATTCCACTGAGGTGGAAGGCAACTGCATTTTTGTTAGATTAATTTCCCACCCCCAAGCACACAAATGTCTTACCAATATGTCTGAAATCATTGATACTTATTCCTCACTAGGTCCAATCAGCATAATGTGGAAATCACTGGGGAAATCACTATAGGATGGGTTTGAAGACCCACTGTATCCACCTTGAGACAGACCTTAGCTAAGACTCCATTAAAAACCTAAACTTGATACATCCTTACTCTGACTGGTGGGTCATAACGACATTTGAGTCTCCTGGAATTAGTGTCGGTTCTGAGCCAGTGTCCAGTAATCTGCCAAAAGTCTGATTATTTCGCTTTCCCCATTGAACAGTTGCTCTCATAAAAGACCACTTTGGGAAGGCTGGGAGAAAGATTAACAGTATAAATTTTTGGCAATGCAGTGGGGTCTTTCACCAAGGGGACATAATCTCCATTTCATTCAAGGGGTTGTGAGTTTGTAAAAGAGATCAAGTCTGGGAATTGATTGAAGGGTCTAACTCTCTATTCTGGCAATTCCAGTTAGACTGCTGTTCATTTGGCCTAGAATTTTTCTGCTTGTACAAATCTAGTAAATATTTAGTAGATTTCACATCTATTTCACTTCCAGGGGCACCATAACTAAGTAGCCAATGCCGTAAGGCCATATGAGTGAGTAATCTTGCCCACCTTGTCTTTGGTGATGAAGTGCTGCCACCTGGCCCCTCCCTCCCTGGGGTCCAATCAGCCCCATTGTCATTAGGTGTCTTAATTCAGGTAGGGGAGTTCTCACTGTCAAATCTGACTTAGATAAAATAGCAATCACAGCAGTCTTCAAGGATGCTGGAGCTCCCTTCACAAATTTATTCCTCACAGTTGTGGTGAAAGGTGTGTCCTCTGGGCACTCCATGGATGGATCTTTTGGTCCAAACTGATAAATCCATTCTAACATGCCTATTTTCCTAAACTTTTGGATACCTTCTTCTATAGTATACCAAGGCAGGTCTGGCACTTCGATTTGATTTAGTGTAGGCCACTGTGTAATCCATACTTCAGTGAACCAACCAAATAAACTATTATATCCTTTTCTAACCTCTTGAGCTGAAACATTGAATGAAGACTCTGTGATTGTTAGAAGTCATTGAGTCAGTTTTGACTTACAGTGACACTATGTACAACAGAACCAAACCCTGCCCAGTCCGGTGTCATCCTCACAATCATTCTTATGCTTGAGCTCATTGTTCCAGCCACTGTGTCAATCCTTCTCATTAAGGGTCCTCCTCTTTTTCACTGACCCTGTACTCTACCAAGCATACTGTACTTCTCCAAGGGCATCATGCTTGGTAGAGTACTGATTATCAGTAAACTCAGACTGATCCAACTTCATGTTCTTTGTACCATTATCCACACCCTTAATAGTCATCGCCACAAATATTTCCAAGGTTTCTGTTTGTATATATTAGAAAAATCAAACAGTTCTCTTGGAGTGTTGTGTACCTCCTCCTGAGTCATGCTTTATACTTCACCTCTTGGTGCTCTCTGGGACTTTAGTCTACCTATAGGTCTAGAAGCAAAAATGGGTGGTGGGGGTGGATCCTGGGGACATTCAGCATCTGCCCCAGATGATGCCCCAGGCCAATACTCAGTTGCTGCCCCAAGCAATATTTCAGACAAAGACTATTTAGGCACTTCTGGGTTAATTTAATCATATGGGGGTGGAAACCCTGGTGGTGTAATGGTTAAGTGCTACGGCTGCTAACCAAAATGTTAGCAGTTCACATCCACCAGGTGCTCCTTGGAAATTCTATGGGGAATTTCTACTCTGTCCTATAGGGCCACCATGAGTTGAAATTGACTCAACAGCAAAGAGGTTTTTTTTTTTTTGGGGGGGGGGTTTGAGGGCTAATGGTTTTAATGGGGAGGGTGACTTAGCAGACAAAAATGGAGTAATCTTTTCAGATGGGAGTGAGAGGACTGGTTCTGTTGACAGGAGTGATTCAAAACAATTTAGTGGCTCAATGTCCCCAACTTTCTGATTATCTGTTCATACATACCCATCCCAAGTTTCAGGACTCGATTTCTTCCCAATTAATGCCCTCAGTTTAACTTCAGACACCATTCAAGGTTGGGAATTCAATTAGCATTGTAATTCAGCCACTCTTATGATAAGACTCTGGGTTTGGTTTTCCGCAATATCAGCTTTGTTACTACAAGAAATAAGGCTTTCTTTCAGGGCACAAATGGCAACTTTTAGGTCTCGTACGCATCGTTTGAGCTGTGACTCTGAACATTTGAGCTTATCCCTTTCTTTCACCACTTTGTCTAGTGAAAGTAGGACCAAATAACCAGATTCCTTATATTTCTCATTCTGACAAAACTGTAGAAAAATATCAAATATGCAATCGCCCAGATTCTTGGCTGTCAAAGTATTTGCTCCATTAGTGGTGATATTTTGTATATTTCTACTGTCACCCAATGCCATGGATTAGCAGTGTTCTCTTTAGTACTGGAGGCAGAGTCATCAGTGTCTTTAAGATGAGCCAGACTTGAAAACCAATTCAGAGAATTCATCTTTATGATTTTGTTTCTTTAGAACCACTCTATCAAGTACAAATTTTTCTTCTTAGAAGGATTGGTAGTTGGAAAATATGGCCGTGATGATAGAAATGATGCCAGAAATCACATGATAGAATTTTGTAAGACCAACGACTTCTTCTTTGCAAATACCTTTTTTCACCAACATAAACGGAGACTGTACATGTGGACCTTGCCAGATGGACTACACAGGAATCAAATCGACTACATCTGTGGAAAGAAAAGATGGGAAAGCTCAATATCATCAGTCAGAACAAGGCCAGGGGCCAACTGCAGAACAGACTATCAATTGCTCATACCCATTGCTGTCAAATCAATGAAGGCTCATGAAGACCCTATAGGACAAAGGAGAGCTGCCCCATAGGGTTTCCAAGGAGTGTCTGGTGGATTCGAACTGCTGACCTTTTGGTTAGCAACTGTAGCTCTTAACCACTATGCCACTAGGGTTTCCCAATTGCTCATATGCAAGTTCAAGTTGAAGCTAAAGAAAATTAGAACAAGTTCATGACAGCCAGAATAGGACCTTGAGTATATCCCACGTGAATTTAGAGATCATCTCAAGAATAGATTCGATGCGTTGAACACTAATGGCCATAGACCAGACGAATTGTGGAATGAGATCAAGGACATCACACATGAAGAAAGAAAGAGGTCATTAAAAATATGGGAAAGAAAGAAAAGGCAAAAATGGATGTCAGAAGAGACTCTGAAACTTGCTCTTGAACTTAGAGTAGGTAAGCCAAAGGAAGAAATGATGAAGTAAAAGAGCTGAGCAGAAGTTTTCAAAGGGTGGTGTGAGAAGGCAAAGTAAAATATTATAATGACATGTGCAAAAACTTGGAGATAGAAAACCAAAAGGGAAGAACACGTTCTGCATTTCTCAAGCTGAAAGAACTGAAGAAAAAATTCAAGCCTCGAGTTGCAATAGTGAAGGATTCTATGGGGGAAAATATTAAGCAACTCAGGAAACATCAAAAGAAGATGGAAGGAATACACAGTCACTATACCAAAAAGAATTGGTCAACATTCAACCATTTCAGGAGATAGCATATGATCAGGAACCGATAGTACTGAAGGAAGAAGTCCAAGCTGCACTGAAGGCATTGGTGAAAAACAAGTCTCCAGGAATTGACAGAATACCAACTAAGATGTTTCCACAAATGGATGCAGCACTGGAAGTGCTCACTCATCTATGCCAAGAAATTTGGAAGACAGCTACCTGGCCAACTTACTGGAAGAGATCCATATTTATGCCTATTCCCAAGAAAGGTGATCCAACCGAATGCAAAATTATCGAACAGTATCATAAATATCACACACAAGTAAAATTTTGCTAAAGATCATTCAAAAGCTGTTGCAGTAGTACATTGACAGGGAAATGCAGAAATTCAAGCCAGATTCAGAAGAGGACGTGGAACCAGGGATATCATAGCTGATGTCAGATGGATCCTGGCTGAGAGTAGAGAATAGCAGAAAGATGTTTACCCTTGTTTTATTAACTATGCAAAGGCATTTGACTGTGTGGATCATAACAAATTACGGATAGCATCACGAAGAATGAGAATTCCAAAACATTTAATTGTGCTCATGAGGAACCTATACATACAACAAGAGGCAGTCATTTAAACAGAACAAGGGATGCTGTGTGGTTTAAAGTCAGGAAAGGTGTGTGTCAGAGTTGTACCCTTATACCATACCTATTCAATCTGTATGCTGAGCAAATAACTTGAGAAACTGGACTATATGAAGAAGAACGGGGCATCAGGATAGGAAGAAAACTCATTAACAACATGGGATATGCAGATGACACAACCTTGCCTGCTGAAAGTGAGGAGGACTTGAAGTACTTACTGATAAAGATTAAAGACTATAGCCTTCAGTATGGATTACACTTCAACATGAAGAAAACAAAAATCGTCACAACTGGACCAATAAACAATATCATGATAAACAGCGAGAAGATTGAAGGTGTCAAGGATTTCATTTTACTTGGATCCACAATCAACACCCATGGAAGCAGCAGTCAAGAAATCAAAAGATGCATTGCATTAGGCAAATCTGCTCCAAAAGACCTCTTTAAAGTGTTGAAAAGCAAAGATGTTACCCTGAAGACTAAGGTGCTCCTGACTCAAGCCATGGTGTTTTCAATCGCCTTATATGCATGCAAAAGCTGGATGATGAATAAGGAAGACAGAAGAAGAATTGACACCTTTGAATTGTGGTGTTGGTGAAGAATATTGAATATACCATGGAGTGCCAAGAGAATGAACATATCTATCTTGGAAGAAGTACAACCAGAATGCTCCTTGGAAGCAAGGATGGCGAGACTATGTCTCATGTACTTTGGACATGTTATCAGGAGGGATCTGTCCCTGGAGAAGGACAAGCTTGGTAAAATGGAGGGTCAGCAAAAAAGAGGAATACCCTCAACAAGATAGACTGACACAGTGGCTGCAACAATGTCTCAAGTATAACAAAGATTGTGAGGATGGCACAGGACCGGGCAGTATTTTGTTCTGTTGTACACAGGGTCACTATGAGACCGAATTGACTCGACAGTACCTAACAACAACAACAACAGAATCACTATTGGTACGAAATGTCTTAGGCTGGGTTCTCTAGAGGCGCAAAACCAATGAAGTATATATACACACATATATATAGTGGAGTCTTGGTGGCTTAGTGGTTAAGAGCTCGGCTGCTAACCTAAAGGACAGCAGTTCAAATCCACCAGCTGCTCCTTGGAAATCCTATGGGGCAGGTCTGCACTGTCCTATAGGGTCGCTATGAGTCAGCACCAACTCAATGGCAACTTACAATAACAACAATAAATATATATATAGAGAGAGAGAATGAGAGAGAGAGATTTCAAGAAAATGTCTCCCACTGTTGTGGAGGCTGGCAAGTCACAAATCTGTTTGTCAGGCATTAGGCGGGAGGCTTCTCCTAACTTACTTGGTTGCAGGGGCTGACGAGCTCATAATCAGTAAGTCACACAGTAGTCTGCTGGCTCATGTCCCAAGAACTGGAAATTAGGGGATGACGAGTCAGATGCAGGATCGAGAGAGCATGAGCTTTGCCAGAACTTCCATATATACTGGATGCATATATATATGTATATATATACATACACATATAAATGTATGTATGTATACGTATATGTTGTTGTTAGGTTCCATCGAGTCGGTTCCAATTCATAGCCACCCTATGTACAACAGAACGAAATATTACCTGGCCCTGTGCCATCCTCACAATCTTTGTTATACTTGAGCCATTGTTGCAGCCACTGTGTCAATCCATCTTGTTGAGAGTCTTCCTCTTTTTCCCTGACCCTCCACTTTACCAAGCATGATGTCCTTCTCCAGGGATTGATCCCTCCTGATAACACGTCCAAAGTATGTGAGACATAGTCTTACCATCCTTGCTTCCAAGGAACATTCTGGTTGTACTTCTTCCAAGACAGATTTATTTGTTCTTTTGGCAGTCCATGGTATAGTCAATATTCTTTGCCAACACCACAATTCAAAGGTGTCAATTCTTCTTAATCTTTCTTATTCATTGTCCAGCTTTCGCATGCATAGGATGGGATGGAAAATACCATGGCTTGGGTCAGGCGCACCTTAGTCTTCAAGGTGACATTTCTGCTTTTCAACACTTTAAAGAGATCTTTTGCAACAGATTTGCCCATATGAGAAATGCCGAGTGTTTTTCCTTTTTGGTTTTCTATCTCCAGG
>NW_004444140.1:3490852-3526513 GCF_000243295.1 Trichechus manatus latirostris
ATATACATATATATATATGTATATATATATAAAGAGAGAGACAGAGTGAGGGAGAGAGATTCATATCAAGGAAATGGCTCAGTTGTAGAGGTTGGAAAGTCTGAAGTCTGTGGGTCAGGCTGGAGGCTTCTCCTGACTCATAGCTTCAGGAGCTGGTGAACCCAAGTTCAGCAGGTCAGATAACAGGCCTCTGGCTCACTGGCTGTGGAGGCTGACAAATCCCAAGATCAGCAGGTAAGGTGGCAGGCCACTGGCTCTCAGACTGCGGAGGCTGAGGAATCTCAAGATCAGCAGGTAAGCTGCTAGCTCAAGTCCCAAGAATTGGAGATCAGATGAACAGGAACCAGCTGCAGGATCCAGAGTGAGCAAAAACCAGCCATCCTTGCCAGAAAGTCCACATATATTGTAAGCAGGCCACATGCCCAAGCAAACTCCCTTTCAACTGATTGGCTATTCACAACAAATCCCATCATGGAGGTTATCACACTATATTAGATCTCATTGTGGATGTCATTACATCATTATACTACTGCCAAACTACATCATAACTGCCAAACTACTGAGAATCATGGTCCAGTCAAGTTGACACACAATCTTAATGATCATACCGTGGGTCAGGCAGCAGGCTGAAGTCTTCTGGCAGGCTGAAAGCTTTTGTTAGTTCACATAATTGCAGGGGCTGGCAAATCTGAAATCTGCAGGTCAGGCAGCAGGCTGAAGTCTTCTTGTGCCCCAAGAACTAGAGATCAAGTGACAAGAAGAATTCAGGATAGAAAGAGAGCAAGCTCTGTCAGAACATCCATTTATATATTGGAAGTAGGTCCCACCCCCAAGGAAACTCCCTGATTGGCTGCTTACCTCAGATCACAAAATAGAGTGTGATTACGTCATATCTGCCAAACCACTGAGAATCATAGCCTAGCCAAGGTGACACACAGGCTCCTCATTTTCATGGCCACTGAAGTGACCTGAGAACTTCCTTACTTCTCTCTCTGCTGCAAATTTACTCTTGGTCTCTGTCAAAGAATATGTTCTACTTTATTTCAAGAGCTAATTTCACAGCATTCACTGAAGGACAAACATTGCAGCTACGCACACTGAATACTGGATTTGTCTTGAATTAATGACTTTACTGACTACTCCTTGGCTTACTCTTACTCCTTCCTGCTGTGATAAAGGTATTGGGTCCAAGTCCTCTAGGGGCAATTCGGTTTTTTTCAGATGTTCCCGCATTTTGCCTGATGTGATTGCATGTTCCTCGATACTCCAAAGTTCTGTTTTCAATCTAATGCAATCTGATTTATATTTTTAGGTGTTTCTTCAGTGTTGCTTAATGGATGGCGCTTCTTGATTTTAGACTGATACTATGGATTGCTTTTGTATTTGCATTTCTTCTGTTATTTCAATCATCTTTTGGGAGAAAAGTGAAGCATATTTTGCTATATTGAACTGCAACCAGATGATTGTTATCAGAAGATTGTTAATAGAATCAAATGGTCACATTAAAAAAACTGAGCTATTGATTAAAAAATGCATAAATGCAGTGCGTAAGGAAAAAGACATTGTGAGTTATGAGTTTGCTGTGGTACTATTTGAAAAATTCTTAACGCTTGTAAACACTTAGGATTATTTACTCAGTGAACATCTTTCATATCTTCAATATTTGAGAATATTCTTGCATTTCAATATTTTTTAACTACTTACCTATTTTAAAATTTTAGTCTTTTGTTGTTATTTTACTTTTTAAGCAACATCATTATAAATATCATTTTACCTTTTTATTTATGTTTATGACTAAATCATTAGTATAATGTTGTAGAAGGGAAATAAGACTAAGAAATTCTGTTTATCTCATATATATACATGGATTTAAATAGCTAAATTAATTGGATAGAGATATTTCATTTAGAGATGCTAAGTGAAAAGAGTATTGGGCTTAGGATTTAAAAAGATTTTGGGTTTAATTTCAGCTCCACTGTTTACCACCTGTATGATCTTGGGGATAACATTTAGTCTCTTTATGCCTGAATTTCCTTCAATGTAGAATGGATATTGTCATGTCTAGCCCTTGGGATTGTTATGAAGAGTAAATGAGATGTTTCATTCAAAGTATGCTGTAATTGGTTAATAGTGATTTATTACTCATGTTCAGGTATACAGGTAGGGCACTGGAGTTGTGCAGTGCACAATCATGTGGCCGGAGGTGGAAGCCCTACCCACACAATAAATGGCAACTCTTATTACTAGTATGCTATTATTATAGATACCTCACATTTTAAACCTTTTCTTATTTTAGTCAACTAAAACATCTAGTCAATTATTTCAGTTTTTTCAAGCTATAGTTTCTTGGGTCTAATTTCTCCTCTTTATTGAATACAGGCAGTTCCTGGGTTATGAATGTAACTATGTAGTTACTTACTGCGTACTACTCGTAATTACGAACCAACCCGGCCTAAAGCCTATTATATTAAAAATTCGAGGTACAAACAATGGTTCGTAATAACAAACACGTATTACTTTGTGATGTGCATCCAAACATTATTATTATTATTACTGTATTATGTTAAAGATGTTTTAGTGTATATGGAAGTGTTTCTTTAATGCTTTTTATGCACGGAAAGGTGCACTATATACTATATACTAAGACAAAAATTTGACTAACTGACATTAGATACAAACCCTACCTAACTGTTCTGACTTACATACAAATTCTATTTAAAGGCAGACTTAGCAATGGAACTCGTTTGTAAATCTGGGGACTGCCCGTACTGTGTTTTCATATAATTTTATTTGATGAAAATCATACTGGAAAATAATTTGATTAAAATTTCACTTTCAACTTTTCTAAGAGGAATCTCTGCTTTGAGGTAACTAGCTTCATGCATGTTTTCTCAGCTTTCTTTATGGAATTTCTGTGAATTCAGAAAAATCATTGTGACTTCTACCCCACCCCCTACAGGCTTCTCCGGATGGTTTGAGAGGACAGTGTTAACTTGAAGATAATTATGGTTTTTAATTATTTACATTATAGTGAGTTTGTTTTCTTGCAAAAAGAAAAAAACTAAATTGATAACCATTAAGACAAGATCAGATATAATAACAAGAATACATATTGCCAAGGTTAAAGAATAAAGAAAGTAAGTAGGCTATCACCTAGTTCTGAAGCAAATATTGAATACTACCATGTAGTAGCCTTTGTTCAAGGAACTGGTAAGCAAGATACATATGGTCCTTAATCTCCTGGGATTTTATATTCGGAAAAAAGATTGAGTGATTCAAAATGTTGCCACAGCAAAAATGACTCCATTGCTCATTGAAAGCATTCTGTAATTTCTCAGTTAGGAGGCCTCCAAATTAATGGTATATTTGAACAGACTTGCACAAAGGGAAACCCGAGAGTAAATAGGAATTCTCACTCCATTGTGTAAATATATATGAAAAAAAAAATTATGAGCTTCCTTCTCATCTTAAAAAGTACATTCCAGGCTTTAAAGGAGTAAGGTTGTCAGAACAATACTTGCTCCGGCAATTGCTTCCTACTGAAGTTTTTAGAATTTCCCAATCTGCAAAATGACATCAGTCGGAATTCTTACTATTCCCTGAAGTTTATACACTAAACTCAGAGATGAATCTCTGGTTTATTTAGGCAGTTGGGCAGAATATTTGAAAGCTTTTACTTATATGACTTATGTGTGTGAGACAGAGTCAGAGACAGAGACAGAGAGAAATGTGTATGTGTACAATACATATTCTCTTAAAATCACTTTAACCATCTTAAGTTTCAATTCCCTATTAAAAGTTTTACTGAGTCATTTAAATATTAACAATGGATTTTACTGACAGAGAAAATGTATGCCAAAAAGTTTAATTCTGGTATGATCTAATCATAAAAGCACATAGGAATGACCCTTGATTGGTCATGACAGATTTTGAACAGAGTCTAATATTGAATTAATCTTTCAAGCAAATTAATTTCACTGTTGGCACATAATTGAGCTTGTGGTTCGCTAAACTCTTTAAGGGATATTTACATGAATTTCTGTCAAATCAGGTCGTTGCAATGATTTGCCTGGCTCCCTGTCCACATTGCCTTCCAATCCTGAGGGCACTGACCCTCCATAGTAAACTTGCAAAATTCTACAGTTGGGGCTTTGTGGCATCATCACTTGTCTCTCTAAGTCCTGAGACCAATGTCTTTATTCCTTGTCTGAAATCTTACTCTTAAACAGCAATCTATGTTTAATCAACAGTGTCCTATTTCATCTCGTCCTGCCCACAATCTCCTCAACTATCAGACCTTTATGACAGAGACATCTCTCTTGACATGTAAGCATGTGTCTCGGGCTTACGTTGTTAAATGTTCTGGTCTAGTTTAAAGCCCTGGAATTAGCTTCTTTTTTTTTTTTTAGGTCAGGCTTATGGGGGTATAATTACATGGTAGGCAGCCTGTAAGACGGCCTCCAACGGTCTTCCTCCTGATATTCACAACTTTGTGTAATCTCCTCCCCTTGCATGTAGGCTAGATGTAGTGAGTCATTTCAAATGAATAGAACAAAGCAAAAGTGATGAAATGTTACTTCCAAGGTTAGGTTAGAAAGACTGTGGCTTCTTTCTTAGGAGTTGTCCTCTCTTGATCTCTTGCTAACTCACTTTGTGGAAAGTGAGCTACCATATTGTGAACTGCTCTGTGGAGAGGCCCATGTGGCAGGGAACTGAGAAAGGTCCTGGCCAGCAGCCAGTTAGGAACCGAAGTCTGCCAAAAGCCTTGTGAGTGAGCTTGGACTCGGATCCTAATCCAATTGAACTTTGAGACAACTGCAGCCCCAGCCCACATCTTGATTGCTGCCTTGTGAGAGACCCTGAGCTTGTGGCACCTAGCCAAACTGAGCTTGGTTCTGACCTACAGAAACAGTGAAATAATAAATGTTATTGTTGTAAGTTACTAAGTTTTGAGATACTTTGTTTGGAAGAAATAGATAACTAGTAGAATTTTCACACAGTAAAATGTACTGTTTCTAGACAAGTAGTTCTTTGAGTTTTGAGAAACGCATGCAGTTCTGTACCCACCATTATCAACATGTAGGGCATTTCTGTCACCACAAAGAGTTCCCTTGTGGGACTTTGCCTTCCTTACATTCCCAGCCTCTGGAAAACATTGATCTGTTTTTTCTCCCTATAAATTTGCTTTCTCCAAGATGTCATGTAAATGGAATTATAAGTATGTAGCCTTTTGAGTCTGGCTTCTTCCACTTTGTATAATATATTTAAGATTTATCCAAGTTGCTGCATGTAGTAGTAGTTCATTCCTTTTTATTTCTGAGAAATATTACATTTTATGCATATACCACAATTGTTTATCCATTACCAGAGAATACACATTTGGGATATGTCCAGTTTTGGGTGATTATATATAAAACCACTTGTCTTAGTCATCTAGTGCTGTTCTCATAGAAATACCACAAGTGGATGGCTTTTAACAAAGAGACATTTATTCTCTCACAGTCTAGTAGGATACAAGTCCAAATTCAAGGCATCAGCTCCAGGAGCAGGCTTTCTCTCTCTGTCAGCTCTGGAGGAAGGTCCATGTCATAATCTTTCCTTGGTCTGGAAGCTTCTCTGTGCAGGAACCTCAGGTCCAAAGGACGTGCTCTGCTCCCAGCACTGCTTTCTTGGTGGTGTGAGGTTGACAGGCACCTTTCACTTCAGTGATATTTCTAGGGGTCCAGTGGTGTAGGGCATATCAAGACATTCCTTCTAAAGTGAAGGATAAGTTATTGAATGTGGCTGCTCCCACAACGAAAAAGGAGGCACAACACCTAGTGGGTGGGAGGCAACATATTCCACATTTGGGTGTGTTACTCCGACCTATTTATCAAGTGGCTCGAAAAGCTGCTAGTTTTGAGTGGGGACCAGAACAAGAGAAGGCTCTGCAACAGGTTCAGGCTGCTGTTCAAGCTGCTCTGCCACTAGTACCATATGATCCAGCTGATCCCATGGTGCCTGAAGTGTCAGTGGCAGATAGAAATGCTGTTTGGAGTCTTTGGCAGGGCCCAATTGGTGGATCACAGCGCAGACTCTTAGAATTTTAGAGGAAAGCTCTTTCTTCCTCTGCAGATAACCACTCTCCCTTTGAGAAACAACTTTTGGCTTGTTACTGGGCCTTGGTAGAGACTGAATACTTAACCATGGGACACCAAGTCACCATGCGGCCTGAGCTGCCCATCATAAACTGAGTGTTGTCTGACCCACAGAGTCATAAAGTTGGACATGCACAGCTGCACTCCATCATTAAATGGAAGTGGTATATACGAGGCTGGGCCTGAGCAGGACCTGAAGGAACAAGTAAGTTGCATGAGGAAGTAGCCCAAATGCCATGGCCTCCACTCCTGTCACATTACCTTCTATCTCCCAGTCTGCACCTATGGCTTCATGGGGAATTCTTTAGGATCAGTTGATTGAAGAAGAGAAAACTCGTGCCTGGTTTACAGATGGTTCTGCGTGATATGCAGGCACCACTCGAAAGTGGACAGCAGCAGCACTACAGCCCCTTTCTGGGAACACCCTAAAGGACAGTGGTGAAGGGAAATCTTCTCAATGGGCAGAACTTTGAGCAGTGCACCGGTTGTTCACTTTTCTTGGAAGAAGAAATGGCCAGATGTGTGATTATATACTGATTCATGGGCTGTGGCCAATGGTTTGGCTGGATGGTCAGGGACTTGGAAGGAACATGATTGTAAAACTGATGACAAGTAGTTATGGGGAAGAGACATATGGATTGACCTTTCTGGATGGCCAAAGAAGTGAAGATATTTGTGTCTTTTTAATGCTCACCAAAGGGTGACCTTGGAAGAAGAGGATTTTAACAATCAAGTGGATAGGATGATGCATTTTGTGGAAACCAGTCATTCTCCTTCCCTAGCCACTGCCATCATTTCTCAATGGGCTCATGAACAAAGTGGCCGTGGTGGCAGGGATGGAGGTTATGCATGGGCTCAGCTGCATGGACTTTCACTCACCAAGGTTGACTTGGTTACAGCCACTGCTGAGTGCCCAATCTACCAGCAGCCAAGACCGACACTGAATCCCCAACATGGTACCATCCCTCAAGGTCATCAGCCAGCAACCTGGTGGCAAGTTGATTACATTGGACCACTTCCATCATGGAAAGGCCAGCATTGCATTTTGTCCTTACTGGAATAGACACTTACTCTGGATATGGATTTGCCTTCCCTGCATGCAATACTTCTACCAAAACTACCATCCGTGGACTTACAGAATGCCTTATCTACAGTCAGGGTATCCCACAAAGCATTGCCTCAGATCAAGGGACTCACTTCACAGCAAATGAAGTGCAGCAGTGGGCCCATGCTTACGGAATTCACTGGTCTTACCATGTTCCCCATCATCCTGAAGCAGCTGGCTTGATAGAACGATAGAATGGCCTTTTAAAGACACAATTATGGCACCAGCTAGGTGGCAATACCTTGCAGGACTGGGGCAATGTTCTCCAGGAGGCTGTATATGCTCTAAACCAGCATCCAATATATAGTGCTGTTTTTCCCATAGCCAGGATTCATGGGTCCAGGAATCAAGGGGTGGAAATAGGAGTGGCACCACTCACTATTACCCCTAGTGACCCACTTGCAAAATTTTTTCTTCCTGTCCCTGTGACCTCATGCTCTGCAGGCCTAGAGGTCTTAGTTCCAAAGGGAAGAATGCTCCCAACTGGAGACACATCACTGATTCCATTGAACTGAAAGCTAAGAATGTCACCTGGCCACTTTGGGCTCCTTATGCCTCTAGATCAACAGGCAAAGAAGGGAGTTACCATATTGGCTGGTGTGATTGATCCTGATTACCAAGACTTAATCAGATTGATATTACATAATGGAGATAAAGAAGAGTATGTCTGGAATGCAGGAGATTCCTTAGGGTGTCTTTTAGTACTACCATGCCTTGTGATTACAGTCAATGGAAAACTACAGCAACCTAATTCCAACATGACTACAAATGAACCAGACCCTTCAGGAATGAAGGTTTGGGTCACCCCACCAAGCAAACAACTACGACCAGCTGAGGTGCTTGCTGAGGGCAAAGGGAATACAGAATGGGTGGTGGAAGAATGTAGTTCTAAATACCAGTTATGGCCATGTGTCCAGTTGCAGAAATGGAGACTGTAATTGTTATGAGTATTTCTGCTTTGTATGTATGCATCAAATATTTTTGTTTCCTTCACTTATAAAATATGAGATGTAAACGGGGTTAGCGTGTTTTTGATTGTACGCGTGTTAGTTGTATCATGTTAGGCACAAGTATGACTTTCTAATTGTCTTTATTCAGAGATTATGTATGGTTTAAGGAGATGTGTACATGTGCCAAGTTGACAAGGGGTAGACTGTGATGGTTAAGATTGTGTGTCAACTTGGCTGGGCCATGATTCTCAGTGTTTATATGTGATCACTCCCATGATTGAATATACTGTGAGTAGCCAGTCAGATGAAAGGGAGTTTCCTTGGGGGTGTGGCCTGAATCTGAATATAAGCAGACTTTCTGGCTTTTTGTTCACTCTGGATCCTGCGGCTGCCTCCTATCATCTCACCTCTGATTCTCAAGACTTGAGTTGTTAGCGTATCTGCCAAACTTGGGATTCGTTGATGCTCACAGCCTGTGAGAGGCGCCCTGCTCTCTGACCTGCCAATCTTGGGTTTGCCAGCCCCTGCAGCTACATGAATCAGGAGAAACCTTGCAGTCTTGCCTGCCGATTTTGGAATTTGTCAATCTTCACAGCCTGTGAGCGGGAGCCCTGCTCTCCGACCTGCTGATCTTGAGCTCACCAGCTTCTGCTGCTGCATGAATTGGGAGAGGCCTTTACCCTGATCCATGGACTCGGGACGTTCTAGCCTCTACAAAAGCATAAGTTGTTTCCTTGATATAAATCTCGCTATATCTGTATTTATTTGCTTTGCTGGTTTTGCTTCTCTAGAGAACCCAGCCTAAGACACCACTATATACATTTGTAAACATTTTTATAGACATACATTTGTGTTTCTCTTGGTTAAATACATGCGGGTAGGAAATATATGGCTTTATGGTAGCTGTATACTTAATTATATAAGAAACTACCAAACTGTGTTGAAAAGTTATTCCCACAATGTGTAAAGTTCCAGCGGCTCTGCCTCTTCATCAGGACTTGGTATTCTCAAATTTATTTGTTTTCTTTTTTCTTTTTTAATTTTAGCTATTTTAATACATGTGTAGTGGTATTTCATTGTAGGTTTAATTTGCATCTTCCTAATGACTAATGATGTTGAGCAACTTTTCATATGTTTACTGGCTAGCCATATATCTCTTTGGTGAAGTGTTTGTGCAAATCTTTTGCCCAATTTTTAATGTTGAATAGGAGTGGTGAGAGGAGAAAACTGTGTTTTTTCTGACCTTAGGGAGGAACACTGTTTTATTATTATATATGATGTCAACGGTAGTTTCTTTTTCTGTAAATGCTACTAATTAGGTTTAGAAAATCCACTTTAATTCTCAGATTGCTGAGAGCCACTTGGAATAAAACTTATCTTGTAATAGTGGGCTCAATGGCTTGAATTTGCTAAAAATTTGTTGAGGATATTTACATTTATAGTCATAAAAGTTATTGGCGTAGAGTTTTCTTTTCTTGTAATACTTTGTCTAGTTTTCACATCAGTGTAAACTGACCTAACTAAATGAGTTTGAAAGTGTTCCTCCTCTTTTATTTTCTGGAAGAGTTTGTATAGAATTGGTGTTATTTTTTCTTATGATTGAAGATATTGTTAGAGACAGTCAAGAAAAGTTGCAAATTAGTTATTAGGAAAATATGAATTAAAATCATACTGAGAGATATCACTACCAACCCAAAAGAATGAAACAGTGACATTTAAGATTGATCAATAGAATTTTTACAAAGTAGATCACAGAGATTAAAAAGATAGACTCAATGTTAGGACACTATCAATCAGCCTAACGAATGTGTAAATGGAGTGTCAGAGAAACAGGAGAAAAAAAATTTGAAGAAATATGTACCAAAAAGTTTCCAAATTTGTCAAAATGTATCAACACAAATACTTAAAAGGCTCAATATCATTGCGTTTTCAATTATCCCAACATTGCTCTATAAATCCAAAGTATCCCCAATCAAAATTTCAGCAGAGTGTTTTATGGGAATTAAGCAGTTGATTCTAAAATTTATATGGAAATGCAAAACATCTAGAATAGTAAAAATAGTCAAACATACAAACAGGAAAGAACTTACAACACATGATGTTGAGATTTACTACAAAGGAACAGTATTTATTGTAGTATTGTATTCATGTAAGGAAAAACATATACATCAATAGAACAGAATATAAACTCCAGAATTATATTCACAAATATATAGTCAATTAATTTTTCACAAGGTATCTATGTAATTCAATGGGGAAAAGAAAACTATTTTAAATGAATGGTATTGGGAAAACTGGATATCCATATAGGAACACAAGTTTTTGCTTATTTGTTTTTTCATATATCTTCTTTGGTAAAGGGTCTTTTCAAATTTTTATGCCTATTAAATTTTTTTTGTCTAATGATTATTAATCTGTAACAGTTCTATATGTATTGAAGGGACAAATCCTTTGTCAGATACGTTTTGCATGTATTTTCTCTCATTCAATGGCTTTCCTAAGTCACTAAGATTACCCCTATATTTTACTCTAGGAGTTTTTATAATATTGAATTTAAATTTATGATCCATTTTCAGTTAAATTTTGTAGACATCTTGTGCTGTAAATTTCCTTCTGAGCAGTGCTTTAGTTGCAGCTAATAATTTGAATGTACCTTTTCCCAGTTTGATTCTGCTCAAACTAATTTTTAATTACGCTTTTGATTTCTTCTTTGATCCATGCATTGAGAAATGTTTTTAGAAGTATATTTTTAGTTTCCAAATATTTGCAATCATAATACAATTGCATTATTGTCAAAGAACACACTGTGTATTATTTGAATCCCTTTTAATTTTATTGAGTCTTTTTCTATGGCCCAGAATATATGTTGGAGTTAATCTTTGTGAATTTGAAAAAAAATGTATATTCTCTGTTGTTGAGTGGAATGTTCTATACATTTAAATTAGATGAAGTAGTGTCTTAGGCTGGTTTCACTAGAGAAGCAAAACTAGTGAAGAGCATATATATATATATACACACACAGAAAGAGAGAGAGAGACTTATCTTAAAGAAGTGGCTTGCAAAGTTGTAAAAGTTGGCAATTCCCAAATGTGTGGGTCAGGTGCCAGGCTGGAGGTTTTTCCTGACTCACATAGCTTAAAGGGCTGACAAACCCAAGATCAGCAGTTCAGACGGCAGGCTGCTGGCTCACAGGCTGTGGAGGCTGACAAATCCAAGATTGGCAGGCAATACAGCAGGCCACGGGCTCAAGTCCCAGAACCAGAGGTCAGAATGATGAGCTGGATGCAGGATCCAGAACAAGCAAGCTACGTGTGCCAGAATGTCCATATATATATTGGATGCAGGCCACAACCTCAAGGAAACTCCCCTTAGGACTGATTGGCTGATCACATCATGGAGGATGACTATATCATTACCTAACTGCCAAAATATATCATTACATAACTGCCAGACTACATCATTACATAACTGCCAAACCACTGAGACTCATGACCTAACCAAATTGATAAACAACCTTAACCATCACAATCTACCCCTTGTCAGTTTGGCACCTGTGTACATTTCCTTAAATCATACACAATCTCTAAATAAAGTTAATTTCAAAATCATACTTGTGCCTAACATGATACAGCTAGCATGTGTACAACCGAAAACACACTAGCTCCATTTACATTTTATATTTTGTAAATGAAGAAAACAAAAATATTTGGTATACACATACAAGGAAGAAATACTCATAACAATTACAGTCCTCATTTCCGCAACTGGTCACATAGTCATAACTGGTTATAAGAACAACCTTCTTCCACCACCCACTCCGTGTTGCCTTTATCTTCAGTAAGCACCTCAGCTGGTAGTGGTTCTTTGCCTGGTGGGGTAACCCAAAGCATCATTCCTGAAGGTCTGGGCCATTAGTAATCATGTTGGAATTTAATTGCTGTAGTTTTCCATTGACTTTACTCATAGGGGATGGAAGTATTAAGAGATGCCCTGAGGGATTTCCTGTTTCCAGTCATACTATTTTTTACCTTAATTATGCAACATCAATTCGATTTTCCCTTGGTAATCAGATAAACGGAGAAAAGATTGATGTTGTCAAGGATTTCAATTTAGTTGGATCCACAGTCAATGCCCATGGAAGCAGCAGTCAGGAAATCAAATGACATATTGCATTGGGCAAATTTGTTGCAAAAGACCTTTTTTAAGTGTTCAAAAGCAAAGATGTCACTCTGAGGACTAAGGTGTGCCTGACTCAAGCCATGATATTTTCAATTCCTCGTATGCATGTGAAAGCTGGACAATGAATAAGGAAGACTGAAGAAGAATTGATGCCTTTGAATTATGGTGTTGACAGACAATATTGAATATACCATGGACTGCTAGAAGAATGGACAAGTCTGTCTTGGAAGAAATACAGCCAGAGTGCTCCTTGGAAGCAAGAACAGTGAGACTTCGTCTCATATACCTTGAACATGTTATCAGGAGGGACTTCATGCTTGGTAAAAGGTCATCAAAAAAAAAAAAAGAAGACCCTCAACAAGATGGATTGACACAATGGCTGCAACAATGGACTCGAGCATAACAATGATCATGAGGAAGGTGCAGGACCGGGCAGTGTTTTGTTCTGTTGTACATAGGGTTGCTATGAATTGGAACTGACTTGACAACACCTAACAACAACAACAACAATCAGAATCAATCACACCAGTCAGTATGGTAACTCCCTTCTTTGCCTGTTGATCCAGAGGTATGAAGAGCCCAAGTGGACAGGTGACATTCTTAATTTCTAGTTCAATGGAATCTGTGTTGTGTCTCCAGGTGAGAGTATTCCTTCCTTTGGAACAGAAACCTCTAGACCCTCAGAGCATAAGTTTGTGGAGACAGGAAGCAAACATTTTGTGAGTGGGTCACTAGGGGTAATAGTGTGTGATGTCACTTCCATTTCCTTCCTCTGGTTACTGGAATCATGAATCCTGCCTGTGGGAGAAACAGAACCATATATTTGATGCTGATTTAGAGCATATACAGCTTCCTGGAGAACATTGTCCTAACCCTGCAAAGTTTTACCACCTAGCTAGCACTGCAATTGTGTATTTAGAAGACCATTTCACCATTCTATCAAGCCAGTTGCTTCAGGATGATGGGGAACATGGTAAGACCAGTGAATTCCATGAGCATGGCCCCATTGCTGTACTTCACTTTCTGTGAAGTGAGTCCCTTGATCCGAGGTGATGCTGTATGGGATGCCATGACAATGGATAAAGCATTCTGTGAGTCCACAGATGGTAGTTTCGACAGAGGCATTGTGTATGGTGAAAGCAAATCCGTATCTACAGTATGCATTTATCACAGTAAGACTGAAACACTGCACTTTCCATGACGGAAGCAGCCCAATGTAATCAAGCTGCCACCAGGTTGCTGGCTGATCACCTCGAGAAATGATGCCATATCAGGGACTCAGTGTTGGTCTCTGCTGTTGGTAGATTGAGCATTCAGCAGTGGTTTTAGCCAAGTTCTTGGTAAGTGGAACTCCATGTTGCTGAGCCCATGTATAACCTCCATCCCTGCCAGCATAACCACTTTGTTCATGATCCCATTGAGCAATAATGGCAGTGGCTAGGGAAGGAGAATGACTGGTTTCCACAAAATGCATCATCCTATCCACTTGATTGTTAAAATCCTCCTCTGCCGAGGTCACTCTTTGGTGAGCATTAAAAAGACACAAATATCTTCACTTCTTTGGCCATCCAGAAAGGTCAATCCATATGTCTCTTCCCCATAACTACTTGTCATCAGTTTTACAATCATGTTCCTTCCAAGTCCCTGACCATCCAGCCAAACCACTGACTACAACCATGAGTCAGTATACAATTGCACATCAGGCAATTTTTCCTCCCAAGCAAAGTGAACAACCAGGTGCACTGCTCGAAGTTCTGCCCGTGGGGTAGATTTTCCTTTGCTACTGTCCTTTAGGGAGGTCCCAGAAAGAGGCTGCAGTGCTGCTGCCATCCACTTTCAAGCGGTGCCTGCATATCATGCAGAATCATCTGTAAACCAGGCATGAGTTTTCTCCTCAGTCAGCTTATCACGAGGAACTCCCCATGAGGTCATAGGTGCAGACTGGGAGAGGCAAGTAATGTGACAGAAGTGGAGACCTTGGCATTTGGGCCACTTCCTCATGTAACTTATTTGTGGCTTCAGGTCCTCCTTGAACCCAATCTCATATATACCACCTCCATTTAATGACAGAGTGCTGTTGTGCATGTCAAACATTATGATTCACCGGTAAGTCCAGAGTCATTGACACTTCTTCCTTACTAGGCTCAGTCAGCATAATGTCATCAATGAAATAGACCAGTGTGATGTCTTGTGGAAGGGAAAGGGAATCAAGGTCCCTGCGAAGTAAATTATGACATAAGGCTGGAGAATTGACACCCCTGAGGTAGGATAGTGAAGGTGTAGATGAAGATCAATAGCCAGATCAATAGCTGCATACCAGGAACCAGGAGACGTATTAATTTTCTCAAGCAATGAAACCGAATCTGGAACAGCAACTGCCATTGGAGTCACCACCTGGATAAGTGTAAGATAATTCACTGTCATTCTCTAAGATCTATCTGTTTTTTGCACATACCAAGTAGGCGAGTTGAATAGGAATGTTGTGGGAATCACTGCGCCTGAATCCTTCAAGTCCTTGATGGTGGCAGTGATCTTTGCAATCCCTCCAAGAACGGGATATTGCTTTGGTTTACTATTTTCCTAGGTAGGGATAGTTCTGGCTTCCACTTTGCTTTTCCTACCATAATATCCCCTACTCCACTTGTCAGAGAAACAATGTAGGGGTTCTGCCAGTTGCTGAGTATATCTATTTCAATTATTCATTCTGGAACTGGGGAAATCACTACAGGATGAGTTCGGAGACCAGATGACCCACCTTGAGACAGATAAGACTCCATTAATAACCTGACCTAGATATGCCCCTACTCTGATGGTGGCCCATAGTGACGTTTTGGGTCTGGAATTAGTGTCAGTTCAGAGCCAGTATCAAGTAATTCCTGATAAGTCTGATTATTTTCTTTTTCAATGAATAATCAGTCTTGTAAAAAGCCACAGATACCTTTGGTGAAGTCTGGGAAAAGATTAACAGTATTAATTTTGGGGAGTGTAATGGAGTCCTTCCTGAATGACTACTCTGGCCTCACCTTTTTCAGGGAGTTGTGGGTCTGTAAACTGGCTCATGTCTGGGTCTTGACTCTCTAGTCTGGCAATTTGAGTTAGACTGCCATTCACTTGACCTAGAATTCTTCCACTTGTACAGATCAAGTAAATATCTAGTAGTCTTCACATCTATTTTACTCCTAGGAACCTTGTAATCTATGCTTCAACAAACCAGAGAAATGAACTTTTAGATCCTTGCGTAATTTCTCAAGCTGAAACATTAAATGAATGTTTCAGCTTGAGAAATTAGAATTTGTGCTCAGTGTGCCCATATCAATAAACTATGACTGATCCAACCTTATGTTCCTTACATCATTATCCCACACTTTTTATAACCATTCCCACACATATTCCCCTGGTTTCTGTTTATATATATTAGAAAAATCAAGCAGCTCTTTCAGGGTGTAGCTTATCTCCTCCTGCGTCATGCTTTGTTCTTCAACTTTTGAGGCTTGCTGGGACTTAAGTCTAGTTATAGGTCTAGAAGCAAAAACTGGTGGTGTGAGTGGGTCTTGGGGGCATTCAGCTATGTCTTGTCAGGCATCTGCCCTAGGAGATGTCCCAGGCAAAGACTCAGACTCTGACCTATGTGATATCTCAGACAAAGGCTCTTCACATATGGCTGGGTTAATATCATGAGATGGGGGTGGAGAGGATAATGGTTTTACTGGGGAAGGTGGTTTAGCAGATAAAGATGAAGTAATCTCTTCATATGGAAGTAAGAGGCGTGGTTCTGTTGGCAGGAGTAATTAAACAGAATTTAGGGGCTCAATGTCTCCAGCTTCCTGATTATCTGTCAATATACTTCCATCCCAAGTGTCAGGATCCCATTTATTCCCAGTCAATACCCTCACTTTATCTTCAGACACCATTCGAGGTTGGGAATTCAATAGTCATTGTTATTCATCCACATTTATGATTAGATTCTGGTTTTGGTTTTTGGCAATATCAGCTCTATTACTACAAGAAATTAGGCTTTCTTTCAGGGCACAAATGGCAAATTTGAGATCTTTTTGCAGCACTTGAGCTGTGACTCTGAAGCCCTGAGATCATTTCTTCCTTTTACCACTTTGTCTAGCAAAAATAGGGGCAACTAACCAGCTTCCCTATACTTCTCATGCTGACAAAATTGGAGAAAAGTATCAAACATGAAATCACTCAGAGCCTTGCTTCTCACCAATACTTGATTTATTGGTGGTGATATTTTGTGTATTAATATTGCCATCTCATGGCATACTAATCCTCATGCCATGGATTAGTAGCACTCTTTTTACTACTGGAGACAGAGTAGTAAATTAGCTCCTTTAAGACTAGTCAGTCTTGAGAATCAGTTTAGTAAACTCATCCTTACTATTTTGTTTTTCTAGATACACTCTTGGTACCAAATGCCTTAGCTTGGGATCTCTAGAGAAGCAAAACCAGTGAAGTGTGTATATATATGTACATACAGAGAGTTGTCTCAAGAAAATGGCTCATGTGGTTGTAGAGGCTTGCGAGTCCCAATCTGTGGGTCAGGCATTAGGCCGGAGGCTTCTCCTGACTCACATAGCTGCAGGGGCTGAAGAACCCAAGACTAGTAGGCTGTCTCACTGGCTGTGGAGGCTGACGAATCTAAGATTATCAAGTAATTCAGCAGGTTGCTGGATCATAGGCTGCAGAGTCTGATAAATCCTGAGATCAGCAGACAATACAGCAGGCCACTGGCTGAAGTCCCAAGACCCAGAGGTTAGTTGATGATGAGCTGGATGCAGGATCCAGAGCAAGCAAGTGTGCTTTGCCAGAATGTCCATATGTGTATTGAATGCAGGCCACATTCCTGAAGAAACTCCCCTTATAACTATGAACAAACTCCCCTTACAACTGATTGGCTGATCACATCAGATCACATCATGGAAGATAACTATATCATTACATAACTACCAAATTATATCATTACATAACTGCCAAACCACTGAGAATCATGGCCCAGCCAAGTTGACACACAAACTTAACCATCACAAGTATGTTTACAGAATTGTTCCTGTCTTCTATATCCTAACTGATTTTCTATTTGTTTTAGCAATTATTGAGAGGGAATTTTTGAAAATATTTTTACTATAATTATGGTTTTATTTATTTCTTCTTTTAGTTCTCTTTTTTTCTTGTATTTTGAAACTCTATTATTAACTACATGAATGTTTTAGGTTTCTATGGCATCTTGTTGAATTCAGTCTTTATCATTATTTAAACAACCTCTTCTTATCCTATAATAGTCTGGTATGAAATCTACTTTAATATTTTCACATGTATTTCATCGTTCTTTGGATTAATGTTCCCATGACACATATTTTTTTATTCTTTTGCTTTTAACTTGTTTGTGTTTATTTATTTAAAACTGGTTTCTTGTAGGTAGTATACATTAGGACTTTAAAAAAAACCCAGCCTCTCAATCTCTGCCTTTTAGACCATTTACATTTATTATTATTGGTGATGTTTGATATGGTGATGTTTGATTTTACAATGTTCCTCTTCCTTTCCTATTTTTTTCACCTGCTTTTTGTTTCTCTTTTTTTATTTTTCTGCCTCCTTTTGGATAAATGGATTCCATTTTCCCCACATTGTTGGTTTATTAAACACTTTATGATTCCATTTTATCTCCTTTGTTAGCTTATTAGCTGTAACTCTTCATTTTGTCTTTTTTACTTTTGTTTTAGTGTTTGTTTTGGAGTAATGTATACACATTTAACTTTTCATAATCCAACTTGAAGTAACATTACACTAGTTCACCTACAGTATAAGAACCTTGCAGAAGTCTGCTTTCATTTTCCCAACTTGGCCTTTGAGCTTTGGTTGTCACACATTTTACTTCTACATATGTTATACATCCCAAAATATATTATTATTTTTTAATTCACATAAAAAGTTCTTTTTAAACAGACTTTTAAAAAATATTAAAAAAAATTATTTTTAACCATATATCTACCATTTCAAGTCAAATATTCCTTATTCCTTCAAATTTCAACCTGGTATCATTTTTCTTCTACCTGAAATATTTTCTTTAACATTTATTTTAGTGTTAGTCTGTTTGTAACAACTTCTTTTAATTTTTTTTTTTTTTTGATTCTATATTGATCCATTGTCTCCCAACTTGAATTTTCCCCCTGAGGAGAAATCTACTGTCATTTCTGTCTTTACTCATTTTTACGGACATTTTCTTTTTTCTGATTTTAAGATTTTCTTTTTGTCATTGGTTTTAAGTAATTTGATTGTGATATGCGTTAGTGTAGTTTTCTTCATTTTTTTGTTCTTCAGGTCATTGAGCTTACTGAATCTGTAGGTTTATAGTTTTTATCAAGTTTAGAAAAATTTTGGTCCTTATACCTTTAAATAAGGAACCATTGTGGCACAGTGGTTAAGCACTCAGCTGCTAACTGAAAGGTCAATGGTTCAAACTCACCAGCCCCTCCATGGGAGGAAGATGTGGCAGTCTGCTTCCTTAAAGATCATAGCTTCGGAAACCCTATAGGCAGTTATACTCTGTGCTATAGGGTCACTATGAGTCAGAATCAACTCTATGGCAATGGGTTTTTTACCTTTAAATATTTTTATACATATTTCTTTACATATTTTTCCCTCTTTCCATTTGAGGATTCCAGTTACACATTTATCAAACCTCTTAAAATTGTTCCACATCTCACTCCTGCCCTGTTCATTTTTTGTCTTTTTTCCTCTGCGTTTTTTTCTTTCTTTTTGGTTTCTATTTTTGTGTTTTCAAGTTCACTATTTTTTCTTCTATAAAGTCTAATCTGTTGTTAATCACATCAGTATATTTTCCATTTTAGACATTGTTTTTATTATCTCTTGAAGTTCAATTTTATTTTTTTAAATATATTTTAGGTCTTTACTTAACATGCTCATGCTTTCTCTACTTTCTTGAACATATTGAATATAGGTAAAATTTCCTTTTTTAAATATTTTCATTTGTTAATTCTATTATTTGTGTCAATTCAGTGTCATTTCTATTAATTTATCTCATCATTATGAATCATATTTACCTGCTTCTTTGCATGCCTTGTAATTTTTTTGATTGGATGCCAGATATTTTGAATTTTACATTTATTGGTGCTGCCTGTTTTGAATCCCTGTATATATACTTCAGTTTTATTCTGAGGTGCTGTTAGGTTATTTTGCAACAGACCAATTTTAGTCAACGTTTACTTTTTAGCTTTGTTAGGTGAAATCAAAGTAGGCTTTAGTCTAGTCCTTTAATCTTGCCCCACAAATCAAGCAATACCGTGGATATTCTTCATCATATATCAAGAGCTCTTTCTACTTTCTGTTTGGATATATGCTATATATAGTCCTGTGTTACCTCCAGATATTTTTTCCTGTGTTCGTTCTCTGTGATTTTTTTTCTCCTATTGCATAGTATCTTCATACATGTCGATCAATATCCAGCTGAAGAATCATGGGGAACACTCTCAAGTTCTTTCTGTGCAGCCTTCTTCTCTTGATTACCGTGTTCTGCATATTCTGCCTGCCTTTCCTTTCCTGAATTCTCAAAAAATGTCTCTCAACTCAGGGAGACAACCCAGCTCTGTTTGTGTTCTCACTCACTATGTTGTGACCAGGGAATGCTCTCACCAGTCAGCTAAGGTAATTGGAAGTCTCACCTTATTTGTTTCCTCTCTTTTAATGATATGTCCTGTACTATTTATTATTGAAAGACTTTAAACCATCCATTCAAGTATTTTGTCTGGTATTTTAGTGTTTAAGGTGGGGGTTAAATATGGCCCTTATTACTCTATCATGATTGATAGCTAATGCCATCCCAGATATAGCATTTTCTAGTTCCAAAACTTCCGCTACATTCGTTTGCCAGTTTCCATGTCCCTACTGAAATTCCCTGTATGTTCACCCATCCTGTCCATCTTTTGCTATAAATCTTTTAACATATTTATAACAGTGCCTTTAAAGTTCTTTTCTCCTAATGTCTACATCTAGGACATCTGTTGGTGTGTGACTGTTGACTGTTTTTTCTCGTGATTATGAGTTACATTTTTCTGCTTCTGTGCATGATCTAGTAATACTTTATTGTAAGCCAGACATTTGGGATGACATGTTGTAGACACTGGATTTTATCATATACTCTCAATTACATTAAATTTTCTTTTGGCTGGCAGTTAAATTACTGGTGGATTACCTTGCTTCTGTAGAGGATTGATTTTTTGCTTTGAAAGGGCTTTTTGTTATCTTTTGCTGTTGATGTTTTCTCCTTAGACATAAGATTTAGCCAATAATTCTTGGCCTTCCTTTAACATGTGGCCCTTCTGAATAAGCTTGAAGTGTTTACTGAACACCTATAACTTGGGAGGACTTGAATTTCAAACCATGTTTCCCCAACATCATGTAGCTGCAGAAATCTGTGCCCTCTTGCAACTTTCTATTGGGCTCTTCAGAATCTCACTCAGTACATATGCCATTTAAGAGGCAGCCAAATAATTGAAAAGGATTTTTACAGAGTTAGGGTGCCTCACTATGGTTCCCTGCTGTTCAGAATATTTAATTTTAATCTTCTCTGCTAGCCCTGAACTCTGACCTCTGTCAAGTAAGACTGCTAATCTCTGAATTCTATTCTCCCAGCATCGTCTTTAACAGGGGAAAGCCCTCAGGGGAAAAGCCAGTAAACGTGATGCCCATCTACTTTGTGTTACTTTTTCCAAGGGTCATACCTTATCCAATTTTTGCTTGCTTTTATTTTCCCTCAATGTCTTTAAACAATTGTCTTTTAAAAATATTTTTCCAGATATTATAATTGCATTGGGTCAGAGGATTAGTCTACTGCAGTCTATTCCACCATTTCTGCAATCAAAATTTTTGTTGCTAGTTTTTAAGAAAATGTTAGGTCTTCTAGTAGATAGGTGATAATATCTCACTGCAGTTTCAATTTGTATTTCCACTCTTATTATTGCTGTTGTTGTTATTAAGGCTAAACAACTTTTCACATATGTTATGCCATTTAAATATCCTTTTTTGTGTGAATTCAAGTTTCATGCTTGTTTATTCATTTTTTAAAACTGATTTGTAGAATTTTGTTATAGATTCAGGATGAAAGCCTTTGGTGGTTATATGTGGTACAAATATCTTTTCCATTCTGTGATTTATAGTCACATTCTCCTAATAATCTCTTTTCATTAAAGATATTCTTAATTTTGCTGTAGTATAATTTAAAAATATATTTCAAAAAATTACCCTTTATATATATTGTACCAATTTATACTACCACCAAATGTGTATTCTTTTTATTTTCTTACATACTTACTAATACTAGATAATGACTTTTTTATCCTATAAGAAACTGTACATAATATTTTTAATATATTTTTATTCAATAAATATTTCTTAAGGACTTATTACATGGCATTTTTTATTTTAGGCTATGTCAATAGACTGTAAACAATGAAAATGTTACTGTTCTCAATAATTTTGCATTCTAGTTCCAGGATGAGATTGGGATGGAGTGAGAGAGTTAAAAATAAATCAACTAAAACATGTCAGAGAGTGGTAAAAGCTATGCAGGAAATTAAAATAGGGTTCTGTAATATTCGCTAAATAGTTGGCTGATTTATTTTGAGTAAACTGGGAATGCCTGTTTGAGAAAGTGATATTTAAACTGAGACTTAAAAACCAAGAAGGAGCCAGACATAAGAAAGAGCTATGAGGAGGAAGGAACAGCTAGTGCAAAATATCTCATTCAGCAATAAATTTTGGTTAAGAAACATGAGAGGAAACCAATGTGGCTGTGATAGAAGAAGTAATCAAGATCCAAATTTTGTGACTGGCATTTTAAAGCCCAAGTTGTCTGTCCATCCGTGAGTGATAGTAAAGGTGCCCAGGATCAAGGAGTGAATCATACTTGGTCTAAACAAGTTATAGAAATCCAATTCGCAATTTCCAACTCTTCTTTAAATCTAGGCTTGTCAAAGCAAACTAGTTCTAGCCAATAAGACATAAGAAGAAATCAGCTGGGGAGTGGGGCACTTTAGTAAATGTTTTTGATTTCTGATAAAATGCAAGATTTGGACCTTATATTATTTCATCACTGTTTCCTGCCTTTGAATATTCTCATAATTTCTGACCATGGGGTGGCCATCTTGAGGCCTTGAGCTGACAAGCTAGGCAAAAATTAAAAACAATTTATTTATTCAATAAATATGGGTCTGAGGAATGGAAGAATGGAGTTTCCATCAATTGAGATGGAATTCTGTAGTTGACCAAACTTTCAATAATAGACGAGATGTGCAGTTTTAGACATGCTAAATTTGTGGCACCCATTGGACAGCCAAGCAGAGATGTCCAGTAAAGCAGTTGGAAATATTAGTATGGAGTTCAGGAGAGAAGTCCATCCTAGAGATATAAATTTTAGTTTTTTAGCATGTAGATAGTATTTAGAGTGAAAGGTCTTTATAAAATCACTAGACAAGTGACGGAGAATAGACATGAAAAGAAGATGAAGAGCTGAGTCATGAAGCACTGTCGCATAAAAAGTTCATATAGAAAAGGAGAGCTAGCAAGGGATGTTGAAAAAGTAGAAAGGAGGATGAAAGAAACAAAAAGAGTATTGTATCCTGAGAGTCAAGTGAAGAAAATGTATCAAGGAGGATGAAATGATCAACTGAGTCAAATGCTGCTGGTGGGTTAACTACGATGACAACTCATAATTGACCAGTGAATTTATTCATGATGAGAGTAGTTTTCATGGAGTGGTGAAGACAAAAGCCTGACTGAAGTGGATTTAAGCGACAAAGAAGGGAGAGAAACTCAGGTCAGGAAGAAGTTTGCTGTTAAGGAGGGCAGAGAAATGGACAGTTACTTGGAAAATAATGTGGCATCAGGAGAGTTTATTATTATTATTTTTTAAGGTGGGAGATGTTATAGCATTTATGTGTACAGGTTAAACGATTCATTTGAGAGGAAAACTTACTGATGTAGGTAAGAGAGGGAAGATTTGGTGGGGTAATGTCCTCGAGTAGGTAAAAGTGGAATGAATCTAGTTCACAAATGTAGAAGATGGCTGTGTACAGAGTTCCAGACACTGCATTCATTGATGAATTTACATGAATGCGATTATCATGAATAGTCATGGAATTTCAGCCTGATGAAGATGGAAGTCAGGAACTGAGGACAGCTGAGGGACAGTGAAATCTAAGTTCAGTGGATTATAGTCCTATGGAAATGAGATATTAAGCTGCAATGGTAGAGGATTGTTTTCCATGACTGAATGCCTAAAATTAAGTTTAAGAATAGGATCAATTATTAATAATGACAAAGTTAAGGAAAAACCATGAGATGGGGTAGCTAAGGAAGCAGGGTCCTCCAAGGAGAGTTGGTAAACTTTAAAACAATAAAAGGAAGGAACCATTATGAGAAAAGTTTGAGGGATCAGGGAATTTTGATGACTATGTTCCCTGATTCGCAGAAAATAGAGTAGTGGGATAAATAGGGAAGGAGTGGGAAATAGCATCATATTACTCTGAGAATGGATTTAAAGCAACTGAGTCTCTTCTGACTCTATTGAGTCCCCGACATACATAACTTTAGACCTGTGTTATGTGATATTATTTGTTTAAGCATCTGATATTTGGGTTTCTTGTAATTTGTACTCAAACTAATCCTAAAACAACAGATGCTGGTTCGTTTTTAGTAGGAGTATGATTTAATCTGATTTAGTTTTTAAAAAGACCATTCTAGCTACTCTGGGGACAATAGAATATATGAGGCAAAGGGTACAGGCAAAATTACAAGTGGCCAATAATACATTAAAAGTTGCTCAAACTCTGTCAATAAGTTGTACACCTGTAAAAAGTTGAATTGGAAAAAGTTGTGTGATAGATATATTTACAACAATGACAAAAAAAAAGAGTAGCTGCTGAGTCTACTTATGTACAACCAACTACCTCATAGGGTTTGGTTCCTTGGTTTCAAGGTTTAGAGTCATGGTTTTATGGGACATCCCAGTTAATTGGCCTAATACTGTATTTAGTGCTTCTGTTCTACCGCCTAGTTAGTTGCCTAGTGCTTGGGGATTAAAAGCTTGCAAGCATCCATCCAAGGCACAACAATTTGTCTCTATTTGCCTGGAACAACAGAGAAAGAAGGAGAGTCAGAAATAGAAGGTGGGAATGGATGTGTGGCTAATTGCCTTCATGAACAACTGCCTCCTCTGCTATGAGAGCAGAAGAACCAGATGATGTCCAGCTATCATTACTAAGCATTTTGATAAAAAATTCTATGGAAGAATTCTGGTCAAAAGGGGGAAAATGCAGAACATAATTTCAAATTCTCATGGAATCGAGACTTTCTGGAGCCAAGGAACCTGGATGAACCCCTGAAACTATTTCCTTGAGATAATTTTTAAACCTTAAACTGGAGATATCCCCTAAAATCTTTTAAAAACCAAACAATAGTTTAGCTTAACTAGTAAAGAATGTCTACCTTGAGCATTATGCTCTTTTAAGATCTATCTATATGGGGTTGAATTGACAACAACAACTTGAAAGATTAGATAGGAACCTTAGGGGGCAGTGAATTTACGTTAATGGGGAGAAACAACTCAGAAATGGAGGATGAGAATGTTTGTACAACTCAGAGAATGTAGTCAATGTCACTGAATTGTATATGTAGAAACCTTTGAATTGGCATCTGTTCTGCTGTGTATATTCTCAACAACAACAAAATAAAATAAATTATTAAAAACATATGATCAAACTCACTTTTAGTATTTATTGATCATTTGCATTTGTTTTTACATCAACTGCTTGGTTATATCCTTTACTGGCTGTTTGTCTCTTTGTTAATATTGGTTTGTAAGCTCCTTGTAAATTTACATATGTTGACAACATTTTTAAAGTTAATCTTTATACTTTATTTACAGAAAAAGCAATATGGAAGAAATTAATCTTTTGCAAATAGTTTTCCAAATAATTAGTAGCATTATTTTATTCTTAGAAATTATTATTCCAAAATTATTTTTTAAATGTCTCAATTTTTATCATTATTTTTTACTGTGGTAAAAATATGTATATAATAAAATTTTTACCATTTCAACAATTTTTACATGCAGAATTAAGTGACATCAATTACACTCATCGTGTGCAACCATCACCACTATCCATTTCCAAAATTTTCTGTTACTATCCACAGAAACTCAATGCTCCATAAGCATTGATTCCTTATTCTACCCACCTTCTGCCCCTAGTAACCACTAATAAACTTTGATCTCTATACATTTGCCAATTCCAAATATTTCATAGGACCCCTCTCCCCGCCCCCCCAAAAAAAACCATTGTCATCAAGTTGATTCTGGCTTATAGCAACCCTATAGGACAGAGTAGAACTGCCCCCATAGGTTTCTAGAGCTGTAATATTTTACAGAAGCAGACTGCCACATCTTTCTCCTGAGGATTGGCTGGTGGGTTTAAACTGCCAACCTCTCAGTTAGCAGCTGAGTGCTTAACCACTGCATCACCAGGGCTCCTTGATATTTCATACAAATGAGATAATGGAATATTTTCCCTTTTGTGACAGATATATATTTCACTTAGCATAATGTTTTCAAGGTTCATCCACATTGTAAAACATACCAGGATTTCATCTCTCTTTATGGCTGAGAAATATTCCATTGTATGTAAATACTGCATTTTGTTTATCATTCATCTGTTGATGAACATTTAGGTTGTTTACACTTTGGGGCTGTTGTTAATAGCGCTTTAATGAACATTGGAGTAAAAGTATCTGTTTGTGTTCCTGCTTTCAGTTCTTTTGGGTATATACCTGCGAGTGAAATTGTTGGGTCATATGGACCATCTGTGTTCATGAATTGGAAGACTTAATATTGTCAAGATGTCAGTACTACCTAAAGCAATCTATGGATCAAATGCAATCCCCATCAAAATTCCACCAGCTTTCTTTGCAGAAATGAAAAAACCAACCTTCAAATTTGTATGGAATTGCAAAGAGCCCCAAATAGCCAAAGGAATCTTGAAAAAGAACAAAGTAGGAAGAGTTATACCTTTTAATTTTAATACACACTGTAAAATTAGAGTAACAAAAACAGTCTGGTACTGTATAATGATAGAATATAGATCAATGGAATAGAAATAAAAGTAATCAACTTAATTATCTATGGTCAATTGATTTTCAACAAGGATGATTAATCGATTCAGTGGGTAAGGGATAGTCTCTTTAATACATGGTTCTGGGACAACTAGATTTCAATTATCTTTTTTAGTATTTAAAAAATTGATTTTTTTATTCTTTTGGAATTTGTTTTGGTTGGGATCTTGATGGTATTGACTTTTTTTCATGCCTTTTAATCTCTTCTACTTCTGTTTATTGACCACATAGTTGATGACCACTTTTGGTCTATTACCTGGACTAATGTGCTTCCTTCCTGGTTATCAGGGTGAACTTAGTAATTTATCATATCTCCTCAATAGCTTCCCAGTAAACAGACTTGGAAGCTTTCAGGACTATTCCTTCTGGTCTGAAGTAAAGGTTCCTTCTGGGAAATTCTACCCTTGTAAATTTAACTTTTACAAGTGTGTATCTAGACTAATATTAAATAAGTGCACTCTTGAGGGATTAAGGGGAGAAGAGAGCCTTGAGTGGAGGGCAGAGGATGGAGTATAGAGTAGAAGAAACTCTTTGGCTCAATGCTCAAGAGAAAAGCACTAGAGAATATGGAGTTCTTGAACGAATATGAATCACGAGTTGTCACTGTTTGCACATAGTTTTTTTAAAGGAATAAGGACTTTCAGTCTTATGGCTGGCAGACAGGCTTCTTTTAGTGGCCATAAATCTCTCCCAAATGCTAAGAACCTGCTCAAATTTGGCAAGCCAGCTGAGTAAAAAGGTCATCTTCTCGCCCGACGGCAGATTCTGTAGTTTTTACCACACAATTCCCTTTATGGTCATAATTGTCCCTTGCAAAAATATAGTGTTACAGCAGAACTCATAAAACTGCTGCCTCTGAAATAAACAGGAAAGGGCACATTCTCATTTCAAAACAACTTATGCACCAATAGAGTTAGCTTCCATTTAAATTGGATAACAGTGATTCCACTAACAAGGCAGTCACTTTGATAGAGCGCCTGTTTGACCTTTCAGTGCACAGATGAATCTGTTTGCACTTCTTTGGATCAGTATGTCTTTTAGATTATACGTACAGATATGACTCTCATATATATATTTACAGTTCCTGTAGGGAAGCGGTGCTGTCTCGTTCGGTTAGGATTCAGTACAGTTTTAAGTGCAAAGGGAAGCTTAATAATACATATGTTTTGAAGATAAACTGTTCACATTTCAGTCCAGAAAAGAAGCAAAACAGAAAAAAAAAAAAAAAACCACAGTGAATGGTGAAGAACGGGCCCAAGCCCTCAACCTGAAAGAGAATTTAAATTGACCTCCACACTTTGAAGTTAGCTAGAACATGATGTGGGGAAAAGAAAGGAGGAACAGTAAAAATTCACATATGAGAAACCATTTCTAAATCAGGCAGGATTTTAGTTGGTTATTTCACAGAAACAATAGTCAAAGCCCTCTTTTTTGATGGAGAGCATTGTCGCTTTTACATTCTGGGACTTGCAAAAGGAAATAAGTCTTGAGGGGAAGGTTAGTTGGGCAAAAAGTCTTCCCAAGGAACCTGGTCTATAGAGAAAAGAAAACAAACAGAAAAACCATTGCTTTCCAGTCAATTCCAACTCATTGTGACCATACAGGACAGAGTAGAACTGCCCCATAGTGTTTTCAAGGAGCAGCTGGTGGTTTTGAACTGCCAGTCTTTTGGTTGGCAGTCAAACACTTAACAACTGTGCCACCAGAGCTCCACATGGAGAAAAGAGTATCCCATAAATATGTAGTTTCAGGTAGGAGAGACCATTAGACCACATGCAAAAGAGAAGATACCATCTAGCTTTTGAGTTTAAGCCTGTGGCCCAGTTGTACTTTGTTTTTGATAGACTATAATATGACATGAGAAGAGATGACATGACAATAGGAGCTCTACAGTTGGACAGCCTGGAGCCAAACCTTATATCCTCAAATCTCCAATTGTATGGGCAAATTACTTATTTGTTCTTCAGTTTGCTTTACCTGCAAAATGGGGCTAATGATAGTACTTACATTATGAAATTAGATGGATTTATAAATGTAAAACTCTTATATTAGTGCCTGGTACTGGGTATGAACAAAAAACATTAGCTGTTGGAAGTGGCTGTAGAAAGAATAATGAAAGTCTACACTTGAATGGTAGTGAGATGACCAATTGTATCCTTCTAAGAAACTCCATTTTACTTTAGCCCATTTGAAAGAGTTTCTCATGCCACTGAATAGTTACTGATAGTATACTTTTAATAGAGTTGCTGAGAATTGTAAACAATTTTATAGATGATCAATACATAGCAAGTGCTTAATTTATGGTACTGTTATCATTAATAAGATCTCATTTAATAAAAACTAAGATGTAAGAATAGGTCATGAGTGGAAATAAACTGATTTGGTTTCACTGAAATCAGTTTTCTGAATACGGAAAGATATTCCATGTTCATCTGTTCATTAAGCTTCTTTTGCATTATCCAATACCTTATAAATCCTGATTACATGCTAATTTTTGCAAAGTACAGAATGCTTATCAAAGACTGATCTAAACCATTGAAGCTCTCTCACCATGTCAAAGCCTTTTTATCTTGGAAGCCCAGTAAAATGTGATCCATTTCTTTTATAAAGTGATACCACTGCCCCAACATGAACTTTGACTACCGTTAGTGAATTTATCTCCAAATTGGACAAAGATGTTCAAACATAAAATCAAAGAAATTTGGTAATATCTTTGATGTTAGTTTTGAAAACAAGAATTATCTTCTAACTTGGAAAGTCTTTTATCTGTGGGGCAGAATGAACTCGGCATTTCATATATCTCCTCCTCCCTCATAGGAATGAAATTATAAGTTTCTTGAGACTCTGCCTAAAGGCACCAATACATTTGGCAGATAAAAGCCACCATAGATAATTGTCATTTTCTTTTATTTTAATTTTTTACCTGAAGAATTTCTTTTGCTTCTTTCAAAGGAACTTCTTTAATGATACTGTTAGGTGTCGTTTATAAATGTTGATAAATATTCAGTTGTTATGCTTGAGCCACTATGTCAGTCTATCTCACTGATGATCTTCCTCTTTTTTGCTGACCCTCTACCAAGCATGATGTCCTTTTCCAGGGACTTTTCATTCCTGATAACATGTCCAAAGTACGTGACATGAAGTCTCGCCATCCACGTTTCCAAGGGGCACTCTGGCTGTATTTCTTCCAAGCCAGACTTTTTCATTCCTCTGGTGTTCCATGGTATATTCAATATTCTTTAATGATACACACAGAATAAGAACAGAAGAGATATGTAGCACACCCAAGGTGTCTGGTTTTCTTTCTTAGGAAAGCCACCCCAGGCCAAGTAGTTCAGGTGTGGCTTAGCCCACATACTATGGCCTCTGTAGACAGGTGTTTTAGGCCTGGATTACCAAAAGTATTCTATCTTTCAATCTTACTAATTGGGTTACAACGAGTTGGCAATTCTAATTGGGCCTATCAAGTCTTTCCTGGTATTGGGGACTTTTCTGTTATAGTGATTGCAAAGTTTTATCTTTCTTTCTGTTTTTTCCCTTGTATCAGGAATTGTTTGTCCTAAATAAGCAGGAGTTGGTTAGAACCATTATATTCATCCACATTGAGGAAGCCAAGACAACGAGGGCAACATGCACAAAGAAGTACAACTTCTTGGGAAAGTTGTGAAAGAGGATGAAGGGAGAGATCGAAGAGAGAGAGAGAGGAGAGAGAGGAATATTAACATAATGACATAATGTGAGTTACCAGATCTAGCTAAGCCTTCAGCTAGCCCAGTCTGGGAATCTTTGATTATATGAACATATTATTTAGCTTTTTTGCTTAAAGTGATTTCTGATAAATTTGGGATACTTGCAACCAAGAGAATCCTAGGAAATCCAGAACTTTTCTAAGGACTCTTTTGTGGAAGATAATTCTTTTAAATATTGTGTAAATTATAAGCTTCACATCTTTGTATAGCACATTTGAGTGACTTTTGTGTCAATAAAAATTGTAATAAAATAAATGTTATTAAAACATGGGAAATTTCATACAGAGTCAGACCAATTTTATATTTATTTCAATAACCTGTAATAATGGGTGGGAGTTTATGGCGTTGGAAGTTCATTGTACTCTACGTTTTTAACTTTGAAATGAGCGTGACATCATATAATTAATAGAAAATGCAGACATTCTGGCATTGTACAGATGATGAAATTGATGCTTATGGGCCTTGTAGATATTTATTTGCATTATAGGGGCAGTTAATCCAAATCTGTTGATTATGATTCCATTGAACTGTCTATCATATTATGCTGTTCTAAAATTTTCCTAGCTTCTTTTGGAAAATCACTAGGGAAGTCCCAATTATAAATTTATATGAACAATAGTAATGTCTTTTTTATGTGTATAACCAATATACCATTTGGTATAATATTTCCATGACCATGACCCATTTTGCAAATGTATTTTATCTTCTCAAAGGCTGTTTTATTTCAAGCTGCAAAATGCAATATTTAATATTTGACCATTTAATGTATACACTAACAAGTTTTGTAAGATTTTTAGCTACGGTCCCAGTTATTGCCTCCTAAATGTTTTTTGTTGATGTTAGGTGACATCCAGTTGGTCTGACTCATAGTGACCCTATGTACAGCAGAACGAAACACTACCTGGTACTGCAGCAGCTTTACAATTATTGTTATATTTGAACCAATTGTTGCAGCCACTGTGTCAATCCATCTCATTGAGGGTCTCCCTCTTTTTTGCTGACCTTCTGTTTTACCAAGCATGATGTCCTTCTTCAGGGGCTGTTCCCTCCTGATAACGTATCCAAAGTAAGTGAGACGAGGTCTTGCCATCCTTGCTTCTAAGGAGCGTTCTGGCTGTATTTCTTCCAAGACAGATTTGTTCATTCTTCTGTCAGCCCTTGGTATATTCAATATTCTTTGCCAACACCGTATGTAATTCAAAGACGTCAATTCTTCTTCAGTCTTCCTTATCCATTGTACAGCTTTCACATGCATATGAGGTGATTGAAAATACCATGGCTTGGGTCAGGCACACCTTATTCCTTAAAGTACCGTCTTTGCTTTTGAACACATTAAGGAGGTCTTTTGGAGCAGATTTGTCCAAAGCAATGTGTTGTTTGATTTCTTAACTGTTGCTTCCATGGGTGTTGATTTTGGATCCAAGTAAAATGAAATCCTTGACAACTTCAATCTTTTCTCAGTTTATCATGATGTTGCTTATTGGTCCAATTGTGAGGATTTTTGTTTTGTTTATGTTGAGGTATAATCCATACTGAAGGCTGTGGTCTTTGATCTTCATCAGTAAGTCCTTCATGTCCTCTTCACTTTCAGCAAGCAAGGCTGTGTCATCTGTAAAATCGCAGGTTGTTAATAAGTCTTCCTCCAGTCTTTATCTTGTTCTTCTTCATACAGATTGAATAAGTACGGTGAAAGGATATAACCCTGACTTACACATTTCCTGATTTTAAACCACTCAGTATCCCTTTGTTCTGTTTGAATGACTACCTCTGTCTATGTACAGATTCCACTTGAGTATGATTAAGTAAACCACTCAGTATCCCTTTGTTCTGTTTGAATGACTACCTCTGTCTATGTACAGATTCCACTTGAGTATGATTAAGTGTTCTGGAATTCCCATTCTTCGCATTGTTAAGCATAATTTGCTATGATCCACACAGCTGAATGCATTTGTGTACTCAATAAAACACAGGTAAGCATCTTTCTAGTATTCTCTGCTTTCAGCCAAGATCTATTTGACATCAGCAAAGATGTTTGTTGTTCCATGTCCTCTTCTGAATCTAGCTTGAATTTCTGGCAGTTCCCTGTTCATATACTGCTGTAACTGTTTTTGAATGATCTTCAGCAAAATTTTACTTGTGTGTGATATTAATGATATTGTTTGATGATTTCCACATTCTGTTGGATCATCTTTTTTTGGAATGGGCATGAATATGAATCTCTTCCAGCTGGTTGGCCAGGTAGCTGTCTTCCAAATTTCCTGGCATAGAGGAGTGATGCTCCTAATTGCTCCTAATAAAGTGATATCAAGCATTGATGCACAAATAATTTTTTCATACTTTACTGAACATCATTTGGTTTTAGATAACACTGGGCATTTTCACACTTGTTATATCATTCAATCTCCACACACATGTACCACACATCTACGAGGTAGTTATTTTGGATGACAGAAACACAATTACAAACAGGTAAGTGTCAGGGCTAGGTTTTGGCCAGAGAAATCATGAGTTGAAGCTCAGAGCTTTGTCTGCTACAGCTCTAAAATATTATTGACTAGTTTGGGATAAAAGCTATGTACATATAAAATAATAACAATATGAGGTAGTATAAATGATAAATAAACTTTGTACACAATAATCTGATCCCCATAGGTGGAAATACTTTCTGTCTGTTTTCATTTACATAGAATTGATCTGTTCCTTATCTACAGTATTTATCATTTTATACATTATATTGTAGACTTTGCCTGTATGTCCTCTTTTTCATTAAATGAACTTCTGAACAGTCCTTGAAGGTAGAGTCTGTAACGGTTGATCTTTGTAACTTTTGTTTCTAGTCCATTGCTTTTTCTAGTGGAAACTCTATAGACGTTTGTTGAGTAAATATGAATAGGTAGGATAAAGAAAATTAATCTTAAAATATGTTACTAAGTTGCATACACTGTATACTAGGTGTTTTACATATGTTATGTTACTTAATCCTTGTAACATCTTTTTGAGATAAACATTATTTTCTCTCTTTAGAAATAATTGAACAAAACTCAGAAAGGTTATATAATTTTATAAATGTCATTAGGTGGTGAAAGTGATATTTGAACTCAAGACTACCTAGTTTGGAAGCTTGGTGTTCCAGTTATCTGGTCTCAGTGACTGATGTTCTAAAGGAACAAAGGAGAAGAATTTTTGTCAGGATTTGTAAGGAGTGACCTAATCATAAAGGTGGTATACTTGAGTTGAACTTTGAAGAATGGATTTAATTTTTGTATCTAGAAAAGTATTGGGAAGATGCATTAAAAAAATATTGTATCTCATGTAGCTTCTGTGTCCAAAACTCTCCAGTTTCTTCTCATTTTGCTTGAAATAAAATCCAAAATCCTGACCTTGTCTTCATAAATTTTTCATTATCTCACAAGACAAACATACAAAAATCAGTGGGATTCCTATACACCAATAAAGAGAATGACGAAAAGGAAGTCAGGAAAACAATACCATTTATAATAGCCCCTAAAAAAATAAAATACTTAGGAGTAAATCTAACCAGGGGTGTAAAAGACCAATACAAAGAAACTACAAAACACTACTGCAAGAAACCTAAAGGGATCTACATAAATGGAAAAATATACCATGCTCATGGATAGGTAGACTCAACATTGAGAAAATGACAATTCTACCCAAAGCAATTTACAAATACAATGCAATCCTGATCCAAACACCAACAACATTCTTTAAAGAGATGTAACAATTAATTATTAACTTTATATGGAAAGGGAAGAAGCCCCGGATAAGTAAAGCACTATTGAAGAAGAAGAATAAAGTAGGAGGACTCGTACGACCTGACCTCAGAAACTATTATACAGCTACAGTAGTCACAACAGCCTGGTACTGGTACAATGACAGATACATTGACCAATGGAACAAAATTGAGAACCCAGATGTAAATCCATCCACCTACTCTCACCTGATCTTCGACAAGGGCTCAAAGTCCATCAAATGGGGAAAAGACAGTCTTTTTAACAAACGGTGCTGGCAAAACTGGATGTCCACCTGCAAAAAATGAAACAGGACCCATACCTTACACCATATACAAAAACTACTTCAAAATGGATCAAAGACTAAATATAAAGTCAAAAACTAAAGTTCATAGAAGAAAAAATAGGATCAACACTAGAGGCCCTAATACATGGCATTAACAGGATACAAACCATAACCATCAACATACAAACTCTAGAAGATAAGCTACGTAACTGGGATCCTCTAAAAATTAAACACTTATGCTCATCAAAAGACTTCCCCAAAAGAGTAAAAAGAGAACCTACAGACTGGGAAAAAATTTTTGAACATTACAAATCAGACAAAGGTCTAATCTCCATAATCTACAAGAAAATCCAACACCTCTGCCACAAAAAGACAAATAATCCTATTAAAAAATGGGCAAAGGAAATGAACAGACACTTCACCAAAGAAGACATTCAAGAGGCCAACAGACACATGAGGAAATGGTTGTGATCACTAGCCATTAGAGAAATACAAATTAAAATCACAGTGAGATAGCATCTCACCTTGGCATTACTGGCACACATCAAAAAAATTGGAAATAACAAATGTTGGAGAGGCTGCGGGGAGATCAGAATTCATATGCTGATGGTGAATGCAAAATGATAAAACCATTTTGGAAAATGATATAGCACTTCCTTAGGAAGCTAGAAATACCATAGGATCCAGCAATCCCACTCCTAGGAATATATCCTAGAGAATTAAGAGCCATCACACGACTAGACATATGCACACCCATGTTCATTGCAGCATTGTTCACAATAGCAAAAAGATGGAAACAACCTAGATGCCCATCAACAGATAAATGGATAAACAAACTATGGTACATACACACAATGGAGTATTATGCAGTGATAAAGAACAATAATGAATCTTTGAAGCATCTCATAACATGTATGAAACTGGAGGACGTTATGCTGAGTTAAATAAGTCAATCACAAAAGGACAAACATTGTATGAGACCACTACTGTGAAAACTCATGAAAAAGTTTACACACAAAAAGAAACAATCTTTGTTGGTTACTAGGGATGGGAGGAGTGGTGGGGGGGAATACTAAACAGACAGTAGATAAGTGGTAACTTTGGTGAAGGGTAAGACAGTACACAATACTGAGGAAGTCAGCACAGCTTGTACAATGAAAGGTCATGGAAGCTCCATAGACACATCCAAACTCCCTGAGGGACTGAATTGCTGGGTGGAGGGCTATGGGGGCCACCGTCTTGGGGAACATCTACCTCAATTGGCATAACTCTGTTTATAAAGAAAATGTTCTACATTCTACCTTGGTGAGTAG
>NW_004444140.1:3526613-3611428 GCF_000243295.1 Trichechus manatus latirostris
CCTGAGAGTATGGCCCCCCGGACACCCTTTTAGCTCAGTAATGAAGTCACTCCCAAGGTTCACCCTTCAGCCGAAGATTAGACAGCCCCATAAAACAAAATGAGACTAATGGGGCACAACAGTCCAGCCACAAAGACTGGAAGGCAGGAGGGGACAGGAAAGCTGGTAATAGGGAGCCTAAGATTGAGAAGGGACAGTGTTGACATGTCATGGGGTTGTCAACCATTGTCATAAAACAATATGTGTACTAACTGTTTAATGAGAAACTATTTGTTCTGTAGTCCATCTGAAGTACAATTAAAAAAAAAAAAAATTTTTCATGCTCTCTCTTTAGCCTTCTAGTTCAACCTAACCTCATCCCTCAACTTCAGTCACTCTCGAGCCTCCTTTCTGTTCTCTAAACACACCCAACTCACTTCTGTCTGATTGCTCTCCCACTAGCTTTCCCTCTCTCTGATGTGCTTTTCTTATCTGCTGGAGATCTGTCATTCAGGTCTCAAAGAGGTCACAAATCTAAAGCAGCTTCCTGTTCATTTACATCATACAAACCTATTTTAATTTTCTGCTTAACACTTTACACTATTTGACTTTTTTTTATTAGTTTGTTTACTTGAATGTGTTTATTTATCTTCTTCTATTCCCCTACCAAGGAGCCCTGGTAGTGCAGTGGTTAAATGCTCAGCTACTAACCAAAAGGTCAGGGATTCAAACCCACCAGGTACTCCAAGGGAGAAAGATGTGGCAATCTGCTTCTGTAAAGGTTATAGCCTAGGAAACCCTATTGGGCAGTTCTACTCTGTCCTATAGGGTTGCTATGAGTCAGAATTGACAACAACGAGTTTGGGTTTGGTGGTTTTTATTCCCTCACCTATCTCAAAGGAATGTAAACTCCTGAAAAATAGATGAATGTCTGTCTTGTTGATGGTTGCATTTCCCTTCCCAGTTCTCTGGTAATCACAAGCCCTCAGTAGATATCCGTTGAATAAATGAATGAGAATATTGTAGCTTGGACTGAATGTAGATTGGCAGGGCCCACAGTAATTGAACTTAAGCTTGAATGTAGCAGATTAAATATTTGAGAGTAGTTGGCTAGAGTACAAAGTGCATTCAGGATGGCAGGATATAAAGCAGGACATTTTGATATAGTCATTTTGATGCTGTAGTTTTTTGATGCATCTGCCTCAAAATAGTTCCCGGCAAAATATACGTGACAGTGACAAAAACATGACCTGGTCAGTACTCATAATCTTCTCTTCTGCCTGGAAAGGAAAAACCTGCATTTTCTCTGTGTAGCTTCTGAACTTGTGTTAATCAGATAATGGGAGTAGAGAATAATTGGAGGAAAGAAAAGGCATAATTGATCTACATAAGAAAAGTCACGCAGTGAGTCATAGAAAAAGAAATGATCAGGAAGGCAAGGAGTGGGAGACAGGGGGTTGATGCTCAGAGACAGAAAAGAGATTTAAAGGGTAGCAGCTGTCCTGCAAAGAGGGCTATTGAGGAGTTAGATGGGTAAGTAAAATTGGTTAGGATATTTGGAGTGTTTTGCGTGATGTACTTCTCCTGTTTCACCACCTCTTCAAGATACACCGGGAGAGAATTGTATGATTTTTTCAAGGCTACTAAAGTTGGATTTGTGTTACTTCTAGATGTGACAAAGGTAAGATTAGCCTTTAAAATAGAAGTTAAAAACACAGATTAATTTGGGCTATATGTATATATTTATTTTTATTAGTTAGCCATGTTGCAACACATTGATACTGATTTCTTTCCTAATCTTTAATCTTGTCACTCAGTGAGCATTACTTTTTTACAACAAGAAAACAATCAATATTAGGTCAGCAATTTAAGGGTTTGACCTCTGATGCTTTTCCATTATTATAAAAATATTTAACAAAATGAAATAAAATGTATATATGCCACTGTGATGGTTAAGATTGTGTGTCAACTTGACTGGGCTATGATTCTCAGTGTTTGTATGTGATCACCCACTTGATGGGATCTGCTGTAAGTAGCCAATCAGTTGAAAGGGAGTTTCCTTGTGTGTGTTGCCTGCATCTGAATATAAGCAGATGTTCTGAGTTTTGCCTCTCTGGATCCTGTAGCTCTGCCTCCTGTTCATCTGACCTCTGCTGATCTTAGGTTCACCAGCCTCTGTGCTACGTGAATCAGGAGAAGCCTGTATCCTGATCCACAGACTTGGGATGTTCCAGCCTCTACAATCGCGAGCTGTTTCTTTGATATAAATCTCTATATATATATTTAAATGCTTTATTGGTTTTGCTTCTCTAGAGAACCTAGGCTAAGACATTCACCAATTATTAAAGGGAATGATAGAAATTTTATAGAGAATATTCTATGTAATTTGAGGCTGAGGTAAGTAATCATATTACGACCCAACTCTTGGTCCCCTTTCCCCATATGTCCCCCCTTTCTTTTCTTGTACATATTCTCAATGAAATAACGTGGGCCAAATCAGGAAGCTTATCAAAAACAGAGCTTCATATCTATATCTATATATATAGATATAGATATAGGTATATATGAATATTACTATTATTAGGCTGAATATTGTCATATTCCAATTTGAAGAATCTGTTTTTAAGTGAGAAATCAGAAATGGATAGCTAGACAATACAAGGTATATGTTAATATGGATAGAAGAAACACTTAACATCTGTCGATCAATGGTTTCTCCTGAGATAAGTGTGATAATATGACTACTGATTATATATGATTTGTCTACCAGATAGTGCAAACACACTATTCTGCTCTTCAATTCATTTCTTGCTTCATCCCATTCCTGAATTCAATCCTATTTGAATCTCTACCTTTGGGATGAGGGTTGATTATAAAGTTTGGGAGTTTATAGACAGAGTGAGGCTGAAGGACGAGGTGAAAATATAGGCTTTATAGAATTGAAATAGTTGAAAATTTAATGGTTTCTTTTTTTGCTGTGGTTCACTTTAAAATTACCATGTGAAAAACACTCAATTAAAATGGTCATGTGGAGTAATCGGGCACAACAGCCCAGGGACAAGCACTAGAAGTCAGGAGGGGACAGGAAAGCTGGTAGTAGGGAACCCAAGGTCAAGAAGGGAGAGTGTTGACATGTCACGGGGTTGTTAACCAGTGTCATAAAACAATATGTGTACTGTTTAATGAGAAACTACTTGTTCTGTAAACCTTCATCTAAAGTACAATAAAAAAATAAAATAAAATGATCATGTGGGAATTTCTTTGGTATCAATAAATTGTTGTATCAGTGCAGCCTCTCCAAATGCCATGTTCCCAAGAGGAAGAGCTAGGTAAAGTTCACAAACATTAGGATTAGATTTAAATGGTATGTTTGTGTTATACTCTGAGAGTTGAGTGAAAAAGTTGTGCATTTGTCCTTGTAGGAATAAGAACTAGTGAAACTACTGAATTTTTCTCTTAATCCAGGAGTGATAGGGATAAAGTGGCACTTTTATGGCTGTGTTCAGCAGAGAGTGGTCCATAGTTAGTTTCTTGAGTATTAAAACATTACTTGGAAAAATACATTGTGTTCCATTGCTAAACTAGGCAAAGCTAAACAGATTTCCAACCTATGGGCCCTCCAGGGCCTTCAGAGACTGCTAATATTCTACATAAATTTTCCAGAGAAGAGTGTTTTCTCAACTTGGGAACTACTGTTCTAAGACCACACTTTGATAAGTATTGAACTACATAATACAAATGATTCTGAGATAAGCATACTGGAAACTGAGAAAATGGTAAAAAGTTTATCTTAATAATCCAGATGGGGATAATTATATTCTTCCTTAAAAGCAGTGTAATGGTAGATTGGGAAGCAATTTCTCAATGCTGAGGTATGTAAGAAGTGTTCAAAAAATGTAGTATAAGATGGACATTCTTGAAAGTTTAACTATCCCAGACACAAGTCTATATTCCTATATCCCTTATCTCTTGTTAACCTCTATTTCCTACTGTCAATTGAATGTTTCCTTCTTCAATTAAATGTGACATATGGCAAACCCATTACAGTTTACTCTACCTATTCTCTTCCCTTTCTAATGTATTGTTTTTATCCCTTAATCTCTCAAGCTCAAAAATCCTCAGATTCATCTTTGACTCTTCCTTCTCACCACCTGAAAACTAACCAAACAACCCATAAATTTTACCTTCAAATTATGTTGTTAATCTTTGCCTGCTTCTCCATCTCCTGTCACTACCTCTTATATATTATTTCCAAAGTCATTTTCTTAAAAACAAGGGTTGCCTCAACTACATGCTTAAAAACTGTAGTTCCCTGCTACCTAAAGAACAGAATCATACTACTAAGTGGGGACTTACATGGTCCGGCCCAGATTCTACTCTTGCCATTTCTTTCCCACCTGAGTTGAGGCTCTTCCATGACACAATATAGTCATGTCTCTATATCCATGCACATGTTGTCTCCTCTACCTGGACTGTCTGTTCCTTCTTTCTTTATCTGGTGAAAGCTCACTCCTTCTTTGAAACTGTTTGCTCACGTTTTGACATCTGTAATAAAAATATCTGTCCTGTCACCATGCTATTTATATAGATAAAGAAAAACAATATTGTCCTATTTTGTTTCTTCTACTGAAGTCAGTTTTTTCTTCATGAGTAAGCACTTTCTCTCATCTTCTAATGAATGTGTTGACTTGGAACTTTTCCAAGACTTTCTAAAAGTTGAAATAGATTATTCCCATTGGTTCCCCTTCGGTTCTCCATTTCTTCAAAATATAAATACCACACGGTTAACTGTAATTCCACTTTTTGGTCCTTTTTACCTTTCTGAAAAACAGCTTACAACTGTTTATTTCCTTACTAATATTTACCCCAAAATTCACTGACGTTTAATTTTAAAGGCAGCAAACCAATTCCAAGGTCACTTTTTAAATCTTTTTTAAAAAATGAGATGGCAATGTGCCAATGGTTTGGTGCAGTGTCCAGTTCTAATGAAAGATTAAACCTTTTAGGCAGCAATTCCAGTGTCCTCTGACTACTTTAAAAACATTTGGTTGGATGCCATCAGTTCTTGGTGATTTATTTATGTCTTGTTTGTCAATTTGTTCTAAAGAATCCTCTCAACTTACTTATTTATTGAGCAATTCCTCTGGCCTATGCACTATGAAAGATAATAGGAATGCATCAAACATGTAACCTGTATCCAGCACAGTGCTTGGCAATGTAAAAAATACAAAATATTTTAAGTATGTATCTGTCCTCCAGGAGCTTGTCTTTAGCTGGGGTTAAAACAAAAGAAAATAAAAATCCTGGGAGTATGAAACTCAAATGACTCTATTAGCTGCAGATATGTTGTTGTTAGATGCCAATGAGTTGATTCCAAATAATAACAACCCTATATAATAGACACTCATAGCCAGATTTCAATGTCACCTTAAGATTTTTCCTGGAGTCCTCCTACTTTCCCACCAAGCCCTCTCATTATTTTGTGGAATTTCTAAGACGTGTTTCTCATGTGCTCAAGAAAAGCGTACTCATTTTCTTTTGTATGAGCATCCACTTGGGAATTTACTGCTGAAAATTCTTTTGCACAGGGAACCTCACCACAGCCACTGCTGTTGGTGGTCTCCTTGAGGTTTTTGCCTCTCTGCCAGACATGACTGACACTGCTGACTCTCCTTGTTTGCTCTATACTCTGGGTTGATGCTGCCACTTTATTTCATGAAGCGATAGGAAGAGCAGAGCTCTTCCTGACTGTCTTTCCTCAGAGCCCAGAAGTATGGTTGACTCCACACCTACTTTCTCATTGTCCTTTGTGAAAATGACCTCTTCTCTTCTACCTTGAACTTCTTTTTTTGAACTTGAGGTGGTTGGAGAATAGACAGAGCATTTTCTATTTCCCCAACTTGATACCCTCTGCCTCAGATAACTATATACCATTCTCTTTCTTCCTCCTGCAGTCAAAACTAAAAATTCTCATTCCTGTAGATTCACAGACAGAAATGCTGAAAGATATCCCTGATCATACATATCCAAATATCATTTACTACTGAATGAACCCACCATGCATCTGAATTAGTCCTCACAACGACCCTTCAAGGTGGTTACTATTATTCACGTTTTTCAACAGAGTGTACTAAAGCTTATAGAAAACTAGCTCAAAGGCACAGAACTAGTAAGATTCCATTATTAGAAAATGTTGGCAGACTATTCTGTGAGTGGAAACTGCAGCGCTTTGATTGCTTTAATTTACATTCCTTTTTGTTATTATAAAAAAATAATATTCTGATTATCGAGAAATCACAAAAGTGCATTTAAGACATGATAGAAGTTTAAGTTACACTCACAGTGGCTAATTGGTCCCTCCCTCAGCACCCTCTTTTTTTTAACCCTAATGTAGCCCTCTCAGCCAAATTTTAAATCAATAAACATTAAGGCCACTGCTCAAATCAGGCATCATTTGCTTCAGAACTTGTCATGTCTTAGTTTCTGATTGGCATTAAATCACAGCCAAGTACTTATTAGACTGTTAGGCTCCCTTGCAGTGTAGACTTCAATTATCTTTGTCATTGTACAGCAAAGAACATTTGCTTGATGAAGTAGCGCTGATTTGCTTATTGTATGTCTCTGCATCCTCTTTAATCTCTCCAATTTTGCAATTTGTTTTGGTTTTCTAGTTATTAGTGTGAATTCATGACAGCATATATTAGTACTGTCTCCTAGCAGTCCCTAACCCTTTGGAATATGCAGGAGACCCGACAAATCTCCTGGCCCTGAAGTTTTTGCAGGCTAAGATTATGAATGGCTGAACTGCAGCAAGCAGTCAGAGAAGTGTGCTGATGTTTTAACTAGTGGAACTAGTGAGTGAATAGGAATTCATTAACCTTCTTAGTCATCAAAGCAGCCTTCTTTTCCTTTTTCTCATCCCTGTAGTTTCAAAAATGTATCCTCCCATGTCTGTGTGTTGCATTTCTTCATTTTAGTCCTTTGACCCTTCTAACAAAGAGTTCCCAGTTGGGTGACCCACACAAACTCTCCAGCTTATAATTAAATATTTATTAATAAATGTTCTTTTTATGGCTCTTCAGAAGACCTAAACAATCAAAAGGTCACATTCTTGGACTTTGAGGATGACCTGTCCTTTCTGTTCATTGGACTTCCCTAAGCATCTGCACACAATACATTAGGGAGGGCAGATCCACGTAGGTGTCCTGACCACCTTTGAATACAACCCCAAGGAAAAAAGGAAATAGTAATTAAGAAAATTCAGTGGCTTTCTAATCAATTACTCTTCTTCTCAACAGTGTACTATTTCCACAAGGCTGCAAGACTCTTGCTTCAAGACTTGAGAAGTACAAGGTTGGCACACAATACAGGAATTCACACATGGAATGCAATGTTGTAACTTGTAAGCCACATCCAAATGTTAAAGAGTGGATATTTAGAAGGAGAATGGTGAAGGAAATGAAATGTTCACTGAAGGGAAGTGGTGGTGATCAAAACACCTATGTTTTTACATGTGAAAATGTCTTTGTGTTTAATCTCTTAGATATCTGGAGTCCCATTCTTTTCACATATTTATCCTGAAGGAAGGGAAAGTATCCTCATTAATTTATGAATCTTAAATCTTTCCTACTTTGATAACTGATGTCCTTCAGTGGTGTAAATGGTTAACATACTCAACTTTTAACCAAAAGACTGGAGATTCAAGTCCACCCAGAAGCACCTTGGAAGAAAGGCCTGGAGATCTACTTCTGAAATATCTGCCATTGAAAATCCCATGGAGTACATTTCTACTCTGACACACATGGGCTCACTATGAGTCAGAGTTGACTTGAGGGCAACTGTTCTTGTTTGTTTGATAAATGATGATTTATGATCTTGTGTCTTCCTTTGGTGTTGACTATTAGACCCCTTCAGATACCAATGGGAAGTGGCCATTTCTCCATCTCTGATCAAGTCTTATGATATTCAATATTGTGCAAAGATGCCCTGGGAAAAAAAGTGTATGAATAATGATGTTTTATAGCTGCAATTATTCCTCAGTTGATTATTCATTACTCATAGTGTGAACCCCGAGTGAAATTTACATTCTCTTCCTATAGTTAAGTGCTACTATCAATTTAGTATTATAAATTTCTGTTGGATGTAATCATGTCTCATTTCCAATATTGAATTGTCTTTAAATGAGTGATCATATGTCTTTACTAAACCATTTCTATTAATTACTAATATTTTCAAGCTTATGTAGTACCATAAATCTTGCTCTTAAATGAAAAATCGTGGTTAAATTTTATCCATTAAATGAAAATTAATGACTAAATCTAACTCAGTTCATGATAGTACCTTTCTAAATTCCGTGTTTGCCCTCTTCCCCATGAAACCAAATGCATCTACAAGTTTGCTTCACATTTGTGTTTTAGTCTTTATCTTAGTTTATTCTTTCCCCAATTGTTTCAGATTTGTACCTTGAATTTTTTCAAAAGGTTTTTAAAGCAGCCTTCTACTGGGTTCACTATGGCCTGGATGTCTTTTTCAAATTACTTTTTAAATCTCTGTTCTTAGGAAAATCTCAATAGCTTAATTTTCACTTTCTTTTCAAAACATTTTGAATCAATTTTTTGTTTGCTTTCAATATCAAAATGTGTTACGTGTTTGGCCACTTGAATAATTGTATAAGACATTCATTATTATTTGGTAGAAGTAAGTTTTGTAAGCATTTACTAGTAACAAATGTTTCATAATTTATCAATTGCCTGGTTATTGTCCCTTTTTCATGTGTCCATTGCAGTTTTCATCTTCTTATTAATTTATAAGAGATATTCATGAATTGGTGTCATTAATCACTTGACACATATTCTTTTCTAGTTATTTTCCCTTTAATTTTGTTTATTTATTTAGATACACAAATTTTTATTTGGTCAAACCTATTAGTCTTTTCTTTACATAATTTTTTATTTTTCTTTTAAACAAGAATTTATTTAGTAATCTCAAGGTTAAGTTAATACTTACCTACACCTTATTTTTTCACTTTTCCTATTTGCCACATTAATAAATTTATGATTTGTTTTGTTTCTTGCAAAATTGACCCATTTGTCCTCACTCCATTTCTTTCTTCATTGGTTTTTTGTGGTTAGTATACAATTACATATTCTTTTTAGGTAGATTAATTTTCTCCATTTTTTTCTAATACTCATTCTCCTTTTTTTCTGTCACTAATAGCTTTATTCCTCTGCCTCCAGCCAGTCATTAACACAAATCAGAGGTGCTGGGGTATAATAGGAGAATGATGTCGCCTGTCCCCAAGATGTCCATGCCCTAATCTCTGGAACATATGAATATGCTATGCTACATGGGAGAAGGAAATTTGAAGATGGAATTAAGGTTATAGACCTTAAAATAGGGAGATCATGTTCTATTAACTGGGTGGATACAATGTAATCACATGGGCCATTAAGACTGGAAGAGGAAGGTAGAGGAGATAGAAATACGTGATGGAGGAAGAGACTTAAGAGATTTGAAGTATGAGAGGGACATGAACTTCTGTTGATGCTAAAGAATGTGGGTAGCCTCTAGATGCTGAGAATGACCCTCAGCTGATAGCCAGCAAGGTAACACAGACCTCGGGCCAACAACCACAAAGAACTGAATATTGATTGCTAACAGCCTGAATGAGCAAGGAAAGGATTCTCCCCTGGAGTCAGAAAGTAATGCAGCCCTGCCAAACCTTGATTTTAGCCTGATAAGGCCTGTGCCTGTAGGTCTGTAGGATTTCTGCTAACATATTTATATATTTTAAGCTGCTAACTAACTTGTAACAGCAGCAATAAGAAACTAATACATGAAGCCTATGGGCTAATGTAGTGAGCATATCTGGTTCAGATTCTGGATCAGTCCTTTAAGAGCTGAGTAACTACAGAGCTTTTTTCACCATTTACTTCATGGGAGCCCCAGAGTAGTTATGATAATGATAATAAAAATAATACCAGTAATTATAATAACAACAGTAGTAATAAAAATAATAGCAATAATAATAATAGCTTAATAATATATTTACATAATATATATGCCAAAGCAATACTGTAAAAATAATAATTATAGGCAGCACTTACTGAAGGTTTAATATGTGCTAGATAATTTTCTAAGCACTTAATTTGGATTATTTTTTTAAAATCCTAACAATATCCTTATTAGGTAGTGTTATTATAATTCCTATAATTTTTTCACACAAACAAGAAAGTTATTAGAGATGGAGAAACTAATCATTAACTTTATATGGAAAGGGAAGAAGCCCTGAATAACTAAAGCACTACTGAAGAAAAAGAAAGTTGGAGGACTAACACTACCTGACCTTAGAACCTACTATACAGCTACGGTAGTCAAAACAGCCTGGTACTGGTACAATGACAGATACATTGACTAATGGAACAGAATTAAGAACGCAGATGTAAATCCATCCACCTATGGTCACCTGATCTTTGACAAGGGCCCAAAGTCCATCAAATGGGGAAAAGACTGTCTTTTTAACAAACAGTGCTGGCAAAACTGGATGTCCATCTGCAAAAAAAATGAAACAGGACCCATACCTCACGCCATATACAAAAACTAATTTAAAATGGATCAAAGACCTAAATATAAAGCCAAAAACTATAAAGTTCATAGAAGAAAAAATGGGACCAATGCTACAGGCCCTAATACATGGCATTAACAGGATACAAACCATAACCATCAACACGCAAACCCCAGAAGATAAGCTAGATAACTGGGATCTCCTAAAAATCGAACACCTATACTCTTCAAAAGACTTCACCAAAAGAGAAAAAAGAGAACCTACAGACTGGGAAAAAATTTTTGGCCATTACAAGTCAGACAAAGGTCTAATCTCTATAATCTACAAGAAAATCCAAAACCTCTACAATAAAAAGACAAATAATCCTATTAAAAAATGGGCAAAGGAAATGAACAGACACTTCATCAGAGAAGACATTCAAGCGGCCAACAGACACATGAGGAAATGCTTGCGATCACTAGCCATTACAGAAATGCAAATTAAAGTCACAATGAGATACCATCTCACCCCAGCATTACTGGCACGAATCAAAAACACTGGAAATAACAAACGTTGGAGAGGCTGAGGGGAGATAGGAACTCTTATGCACTGCTGGTGAGAATTCAAAATGATACAAACATTTTGGAAAATGATATGGTGCTTCCTTAGAAAACTAGAAATAGAAATACCATACAGTCCAGCAATCCCACTCCAAGGAATATATCCTAGAGAAATAAGAGCTGTCACACGAATAGATATATGCACACCCATGTTCATGGCAGCATTGTTCACAATAGCAAAAGGATGGAAACAACCTAGATGTCTATCAACAGATGAATGGATAAACAAACTATGGTACATACACACAATGGAGTACTACGCAACGATAAAGAACAATGATGAATCTGTGAAGCATCTCATAACATGGATGAAACTGGAAGACATTGTGCTGAGTGAAATAAGTCAATCACAAAAGGACAAATATTGTATGAGACCTCAAATTGTAAAAACTCATGAAAAAGTTTACACACAAAAAGTAACAATCTTTGTTGGTGATGAGGCATGGGAGGGGTGGGGGGAAATGCTAAATAGGCAAAAGATAAGTTGTATCTTTGGTGAAGGGTGAGACTACACAATACTGCTGAAGCCAGCACAACTTGTACAAGGAAAGGTCATGGAAGCCCTATAGACACATCCAAACTGCCTGAGGGACTGAATTGCTGGGCAGAGGGCTGTGGGGACCATGGTCTTGGGGAACATCTAGCTCAACTGGCATAACACAGTTTATAAAGACAGTGTTCTACATTCTACCTGGGTGAGTAGCATCTGGGGTCTTAAAAGCCTGTGAGCAGCCATCTAAGATACTCCACTGGTCTTCGGGAGCAAGGGAGAATGAAGAGAACAGGATACAGGGAAAAGATTAGTCAAAGGACTAATGGACCACAGCTACCAAGGCCTTCACTAGACTGAGTCCAGTACAGCTAGATGGTACCTGGCTACCACCACTGACTGCTCTGACCTGGATCACAATAGAGGGTTCTGGACAGAGCTGGAGAAGGATGTAGAACAAAATTCTAACACACACACAAAAAAAACCAGATTTACTGGTCGGAAAGAGACTGGAGAAACCCCGAGAGTCTGGCCCCCAGACACCCTTTTAGCTCAGTGGTGAAGTCACTTCCGAGGTTCACTGTTCAGCCAGGGACTGGACAGCCCCATAAAACCAAATGGGACTAATGAGGCACAGCAGTCCAGGGACGAGGACTAGAAGGCAGAAGGGGACAGGAAAGCTGGTGATAGGGAACCCAAGGTTGAGTAAGGACAGTGTTGACGTGTCGTGGGGTTCTTAACCATTGTTATAGGGCAACATATGTACTAACTGCTTAATGAGAAACTATTTTGTTCTGTAAAACTTCAGCTAAAGTGAGAATAGCAGCACAACTGGAAGAACATAATTGACGTCACTGAATTGTGCATGTAGAAATTTTTGAAATGGTGTATCTTTGGCTATGTATATTTTCACCACAAAAAAAAAAAAGGTCGAGAAGGGAGAGTGTTGACATGTCGTGGGGTTGTTAACCAATGTCATAAAACAATATGTGTACTGACTGTTCAATGAGAACCTATTTGTTTTGTAAACCTTCACCTAAAGTACAATAAAAAAATGTATATAAAGAAAAAAAGTTAGTAAAACCAAAGCATACAGAAGAACAGAAAAGATAAGTAACTTTTCTAAGATCATATAAAAAGTGTTAGAGCTAGAAAAACAAACCCAGGCAGTGTAGCCCAGAACCTGCACACTTAAACGTATTGCCATAACTACTCTGTTACTATTATTGTTGTTTTTGTTATAATCTTAACCACTATGCTGCAGCTGCTCTGTTATTATCATTGTTTCTCTTGTCATTATTATATTATTATGTTATCCCAATAGCAATAAAAAGCCAACAGATTATACAAACGATAGTTGTAGGGAGACCTGCAGGTGGAGTATTGACCTAGAACAAAGATTGCCCTTGAGCCTGCTCTATGGTTTGATCAAGGAGCAAGTTCAGCTGAACAGAGCCTTCAGATTTGGTCTTATCAGTTGCTGTTGAGTCAATTCTGACTCATAGGAACCCGCTGTGTGTCAGAGTAGAATTGTGCTCCGTAGAGTTTTCAATGGCTGATTTTTTGAATGTAGATCACCATGCCTTTCTTCAGAGGCACATCTGTGAGGACTACAACCTCCAACCTTTTGGTTAGCAGCTTAGGGCATTAACCTTTTGCACCAGCCAAGGACTGTAGACCTGGTCTAGGGATTAGCAATTCATCCGGGAGTCAAGAGGCCTGCCTTAAGCACCAGCAACTATAAATTGTTCTGTGAGTTTTCAAAGGTTTATTCGACGTTCATTATCTTCTTGCAAAACTAATCTTCCTAATACCACGAAACTTTTTTTTATCATGAATATAAATCAGATCTACCGCTGTCAAAATTATGAAAATATGATATATATCACTCATGTATAAGGCTTTATAGCAGCATAACTTTTTTTTATTCATTTTGGAAAAGGACAGAAAAATCAATTGTTGGATTTTTCACTTCTATTGAGGGTCTATATGTTTTGTTCATCAGTGTAGTTGCTGTTATAACACATTCCCTCTGGTTTTTGCAGTGTTTAGCCATGGGACTTGTGGCTGACAAAGCAGAAGTGTGTGAGAAGTGAGACAGTGAGAGGCAGTGACCAGCTGTTGAATATTATGATACTGCTGAAATGAATAAATCTATCTTCCTATGGGAGACAAGAAATACCTTGCTCTAAAGCAGCAATGTGTGCAGAGAGGAGATACCGTGAGCACTATGTGAGGTGATGACAAGGACAGACTTGAAAGCCGCAGCTGAATTCTCCATCAGGTGAGACCCCTGTCCCCCACTAAGTAAATGCTGTACCCAGTTGGCTGTCAGAATCCCACAGGTGGTGCTTCCGTTTCACGTACTGAAAGGGCCAATCGTATTTTTCCCCCTGGTCTGAACAAAAAGGATAATTGGGAGCCCTTGGCGGTGGTAAGAGAGGTAAAAGAAGAGAATATTCCAATCAAACCTGGGATCCTGACACACTTGGGCCAAGGAAAAACAGTATTATTTGCTCTGTGCCCCCTCCTCACCGTGCCCAGTACTTCTCTAGCTTTTCAATTAGGGTTTATGTTATTTGGTATTCTACCTACTTTACTCATGGAATATATCTACGGTAACGCAATCATGGGGCATGAGAACTTAGCACCTCTCGTGTAGAGATTTCAACATCCTCCTAATCAGCCTCCTGGTTTAACTTTACCAAACCATTGTTCACCCATAAGCCACTGAGATATTTCTCAAAAGCAGGTCTGATTGTGACCCTCTGCCCCAGCCCCCAAGTTGAAATCAAAATCAAAACAAAAGTCTCTTTGTATCAGTCCCTTTACTCTGAGGAAGAATTCAATATTCTTTAATACGTCCTCAAGTCTTCATAGCAAACTTACCTACCCCTTGTTAACTTCTCCAGTCACTTCTTTTACTGCAAACTATTTTCCTCACTTTACGCTCTGCGCGCTGTACTCCAGCTACAAGGGACTGGGTTCTAGTTGCCAGTGTTTCCTGCCTGCTTTTGCTTCTGTGTGTTTGCATTTGGTCTTTGCTCTGCTTTTAACATGCTCCCACCACCACTCACCTGTACTTGATAATTGCCTCTTTATGCTCCAGTCCTCAGGTTAAGGATTTCTTAAATCCTCTGATGGATTTAAATGCCCTTCAACTGTGTTTCCATTGTGCCCTGTATCTCTGCTATTTTAACACTTCTCACAGTGAAGAGTATTTGTCTATTTTCTGTATCTCCCAGTACACTACAAGTTCTCAGAGAATATGGATTATCTCTTGTACACCATTCAACCTCCATTGCCAAACACAGTGTCGGGTACACTGGACAATGAGCATCTGTTTTTGTTAAATCTTTCCATTAACCTTTTACATCCTCACTGCCCAGTGTGTGGGGAAGGATGCAGGTTGATTAGCCAAATATGAATCTATAAGATAAAATATTCCAAAGTCATGCTTTATGAGGCTCCAAGCTGCCTTGATACTATATACCAAAACCAAAACCAAACCTGTTGCTGTCGAGTTGATTCCAATTCATGGCGACCCTATAGGATACAGTAGAACCACCCCATAGGGTTTCCAAGGAGCAGTTGGTAGATTCGAACTGCTGACCTTTTGGTTAGCAGTTGAGCTCTTAACCACTGCACATATAATTGAAATCATGAATGGATGATTCTTCTCAGCAAATCCTTTTCTATTTACTGCTATGTGTCTACGTGAACAGGAGCCTCAAAACTGCCTAATCTGATAGACACTGTTGACATCATATCATATAACTGTTATTTTTATAATATTTAGTAATTGAAAAAGACTATAAAATCTATAAACTTTCCTTAGTAACAGACTGATAATCCCTTTATGTATGTATGTATTTATGCGTGTATGCATCTATTATGGATTGAACTGTGTCCCCCAAAAAGATATGTTTAAGTCCTAATCCCTGTACCTGTGAGTGTGAACTGTTTTCAGATAAAGTATTTAAAGATGTTTATCAGTTAACATGAAGTCATATGGGAGTAGAGTGGGTCCTAGTCCTGTCTAAGTGATGTCTTACATAAAAGGACAACAGACACAGAGAGTTACAAGATGGGCGGCTATGTGACAATGGAGGCAGACACAGATGCAAGTCAAGGAATGTCAAGAATTGCTAAGAGCCACCAGAAGTTAGGAGAGGCACGGAACAGTTTCTCTCTCAGAACTCTCAGAAGAAATCAACATGGCTGATACCCTGATTTGAACTTTTAGCCTCCACAGTCATAAGACAATATATTTCTGTTCTTTAAAGCATCCACTTTGTGGCATTTTGTTACAGCAGCAGTAGGAAACTAAGACATCATCTATCGTGGAAGGTTCATAGTAAATTCACATGCATTATGCCATTTAATCCCCATAAAACTTCTTTACTATGGACAGTGCAATTTTTGCTATCTCTATTTTATAGATTAGACAACTGAAGTAATGCAATTACTATTTAGCTGTGTCACCAGCCAGTAAGTGACAGACTAAAAAAAAAACCCTTTGCCCTCAAGTCAATTCTGACCCATAGAGATCCTGTAGGACAGAGTAGAACTGCACCAAAGGGTTTCCAAGGATCAGCTGGTGAATTCAAACTGCCAGCCCTTTGGTTAATGGTTGTAGCTCGCTGTAGCTCTTAACCACTAGACTAGGTACATCTAAATCTCTATGTTGTATTTACTTTCCTTTCAACTTTGGGACTCTTCAGAAGGCCAAGTTAAAAAGCCAAAATAATACAGATTGTAAATCCCATAACAGCATGGGCCACGTCTATTTCCTTCAGCACTCTATACTCAGTGTCCATCATGGGTCTGGAACACAGTAGGTTCTTAATAATTTTTTGTTAAGTGAATGAGTGAAATTATACTTGCAATTCTTTTCAATGCCTTTTAAGCCTTTCATCATTGCAAATGGTTCATAGGGAAAAGGTGTGCTTCTCTACGTTATCTCACATGGGAGAGGGATGCAGCAAAGTATAGGGGAAGAGACAGACTCGGAGTTGAATCCTGACTCTGCGATTTATTAGTTGTGTTCTTTAGAACCATTATTTGAATTCTAAATCTCAGTTCCATCCTCTGGAATTTCTATCATCTGGCTAGAAAATAAAGAAAATATTACTTGTTTCTTTAGGTTTTTGTGGGAAGTAAAGAGATAATGTATAAACAGCAAAATATTAGGAGTTTACTTCCTGCTGTGATGGAGAAGATTTAATTCATGTCCATTTAGGTCAGCAATAGATCCAGTCATCTTTTTTATTATTATTTTTCTAAATAGTTATTACAGATTTATAATTCCAGCCTGTTTGACTTAGATGCGCCCATGTTAGCTACTTCTAAGCAGTTTCCAGGTTTTGCATACCCCTGGAGTTTATCTCATTTTGCTATATAGGTTGAAAATAAATTTTAAAAATTGTACCAATATAAGTAAGTTGCCAATCTTTCAGACTGGTGGATTTAGTTGTGAATTTTAGCTAGGAAAAATAACAACCGTAGTAAAATGTTTAGTAAATCCATACCTGACTGGTGAGAGGATATTAGAAGTTAAGCTCTTGATTTTAATATATCTGGACATTAAGCTACTTTTTGTATTTCGCTTGGTATTCTAATCCACAGAGAAAGCATCACAGGAATTTTGATTTCATGAAACTCTCTCTAAATGATTCTTTTAACCATGTGAGTGCTGAAATGTGAAGTTTTGCCATTCATTCTAACTCCTTGAAGATTCAGAAAAAAGCATTAGTTTTTCTTTTAAACAAAAATGATTCTAGCCATGTGTAGTGTTTATGGAGTTAAGAAAACATAACGATTCTTTTTTTCTTTTTATTCCTTTGTGTTGCCATCTCAATTAAGGTAGTTCAATTTGTTCCTTTCCTTCATCCTTCAAATGCCCCCCGCCTTTTTTTTTTTAAATAAATTGAAGAAAATGTGCTCTTGGTAATTTCCTGCACCTCATTATTGCAGCTAGTTAGGTTTTCGAGATTCCTTTCCCTGGTGAAAATATGTGTGGAGTTCTGAAGCAAAGCACCATCTACATTGACTGTTTCTGGAGAGCCTTTGCAATCAAACCGCTCCTGGCTTTAACAGTGACTTGGACTTGTTAGCTAAACTAAAGTCACTTTAACTGATCTGAGTCTCAGTTTCCTCATTGGTTAAAAGCAGCGATTAATATGCACCTAACCAGTTTACTGTGCGGATGAAATAATATATGTAGATTTCTCTGCATGGAGCAGAAGGTCTATAAATATTAATCTCTTCTCCACTTCCCTCTGTTAAGTATTCTTTAACAATCTATATGCTGCTGATGGTTTTATGGCTAGTAATAATACCATTTTGCTTGTATGTACCGCTTCAATTTTGCAAAGCACTCTCCCGCTATCTCTTTTAATCCTCATAACAAACCTGAGAGGTGGATAGCACAGTGATTACCATCTCTGTTTGGGAGACAAGAAAATTTATTAAATTGTAAACCTCTTGGATACAGGGGATTATGTCTTTTGCTCCTTTTTTTGTTCCTGAGGCAGGGCCTTACACAGAGCTTGGCATGCCTTAAAGAACAAAAACCAAATCAGATACTGTCAAGTTGATTCCAATTCTTGGAAACAGAACACCAGGCCTTTTTCCCAAGGTGCCTGTGGGTGGGTTCCAACTTCCAACCTTTTGGTAAGAAGTTAAGCATTTAATCATTTGTGCCATCCAGATACTCTTTGGCACACCTTAGGGGTTATATAAATATTTTGTTCCGAATTGATTGGTAGAAAAAGAAGTACCTTGTCCAAGGTCACACAGAGAGGTAATGGCAAGGCCAGGACAAAGCTTCTCTGACTTTCAGATTTTTCCACTAGACAAGTGGTGAACAACATTTTAATTTTTTTCAAAAGGGTCAAGTCAGGGAAAACACAAATATTTATGTGCCACTTTTTTTTCCCCAATTAAAATGAAAATAGCTTTATTGAGTCTCAAGGAAAAATATATTCCTTCTACTTAAGTTACTTACTTCTGCAGTAGAAAAATGCCAAGGAGAAATATTAGAGCTCCTTTTTCACCGCTAAAATGTTCATATGTGGGCACATTTGAGATGGAGCCACCCAGAGGCAGCTTTCCAATTTTTTAATCCCTTATTTGGAGAGCACTTTAGAGTTCACAAAGTGCTTTCGCAGGCATTCTGTAATTACACTCTTGAAACAATCCCAGGAAAAGGTATTATTACCAACTACTCTTTACAAGGTGAGCACTGAAGTTGAGAAAAGGTAAATGACTAGCGTAAGGCCACACAGCAAGTACTTGATGCCCCAGGATAGGTGCACTGCATTTCATACCATGCATACTGAACACCTGCTCTCTTGGCTCTGTTCTACACACTGGGGGCAGATATAAAACAGAGCTCTCTCCCCCATAAAAGGATATGAATCTCTCTCTCTCTCCCTCTCAGCCTCTGCTCATGCTTTTTTGTCTGTTTGTTTGTTTTAGTCCACCTGAGTACAGAAACCAGGAATGAACCAGGCCAATCAGGACATTACACTAATACGCTGGAGGCTCTCTGCCCTAAGTTCTCTGCTTCATATGAGCTGAAAGGCAGCTGTGAGATTTAGACTGTGGGCTACAAAGTGACACTCAATGGTCTTCAAGCTGCTCCGCATGACCTAGTTGAGTGAGTGACAGTATGAAGTCAGAGGTTTTTACTGGTTTATGGAATGCCAATGATTCAGTAGAGTTTTGACTTGATAATTTAGAAATTAAATTTGTAATATTATTCAAATAAAATAAGACCTTAGAATTTTTAAATTAAATATGCATGTAATGATCTTTCTTTCTCATATTTATCCATCCTATGTTTTTCGTCTATTCCTTATTTGAGTTTGTTTACCTGCAACTGGAAATTGCAGTAAAGTACATTTATTTAACCTGAATATGGGTAAGTGAACAGAAGTTTTTGTTTTTTCTCCTCACGATCTCTCTTTAGACACAGAGGGATTCTGTGGAAAGGTGCAAGGCAGGTGCATATTTGCATAAAGTGCCAAAGCTGAGAAGTGTGAGGAGGGAGTGGGGATGGCACGAGGGACATGGCCTCCTGATGAAGTAACTGTCTCCCTGCACACTGTCTCACTCCATGCTGTCCTTCTTTATCTCTGTTGCGTGGTTTCTCATTTGTCACAGCTACATGAAGTAAGCATTAATCCTGAGGGTTTAAAAAAATGTATTATTCTTTTTTTAATCTACATCTGGTGCCTCCTTCATTTACATTTCACAGTTTATCTGTTAAGTGACATCGTTTTCCAAATTCCTTTGGAGAACACCGAACTGTCTACAGTTATGATTCTAATGATATCTCTTTTTTTGGAGGGGTGGGGGGTGGGGGGAGGTGCATTATGGAAAAGATGTGTTGGCCTTGGGTGAGTCGCCGCTCTTGAAGAAATCCAGATCTGGATTTATATTTGATTTTCTCATTTCCGACTCAATAGAAATAATCATTGACTTGTTTTAGATATGCTTGTGTTTGCTAGCTGATTGGTGAAGTTCACATTTAGTGGATTTGCTAGGTTTTTCTGTTTGTTCCGTGAGTAATGCTGCTGAAAGTGAAATCAGACCCTCCATAGCAGATGCTATTTCAGTGGTTAAGTGGCTAGATTTAGTCTGTGGTAGGAAGGTCACCTTAGACTTGAGTACGTCTAATTTTTTTCTTCTCATATTTTCTTAAATATGCATTTCTAAAATATTGTTATACATTTTAATACAAAAAGTAAAAGTGAAAAAATAAATCAATAAGGAGTTCATTTAATTGGAAAGCTTCACAATTTGTGATTTGCTAGTATTGTGTCTCTTTCGTGTTTTTCATCTTTCCATATTTTCAACGTGTTATACAAACAAAATTTAGTGCTGTTTTTGATATTTCATTGTACAAATATACTACAATCGATCCATTCATTCTACTGTTAATGAAAATTTGTTTATGTTTCTTCTTTTGTTTACTACCTTGAGTTATTGCCAAGAGTGCACCTGTAGCTATCAGTAAGCATATACATGAATTTCTGCTCATTCATTTATCCTCCTCTTAGAATACACAGTTGCCAACATGGAATCAATAATTCCTTCTTACATTATTTCTTTTTTTTTAAAACAAGGATGTGTGCTGCAAATATTTGAGTTTTGAAAGCAAAGAAAGGAAACTTCTCAAGGAGTCTGTGGGTGGTGCAACCAATTAAGTGCTTGACTACTAGCTGACAGGTTCGATGGTTTGAACCCACCCAGAGGTGTCTTGGAAGACAAACCTGATGATCTGCTTCTGAGAGGCCACAGCTTTGAAAATCCTATGGAGCAGTCCTACTGCATACATGTGGTTGCCGTGAGTTGGAATTTACTCAAAGGCAACTAACGCTAATAACAACTCAAGCTTGTCTACCTCCCAATCCCAAACTCATGGGCTTTTAAATAGGTCTCACATCCTATTCCCATGAAGTCAGTAAACTAATTAATAGATAGTATTAGTTTAAAGAATATTTGGTCCCAGTTGAAAAAAAAAAAGAAACAAAGAAAACATTTAGAAACATAAAAAAAAGGGAAATCACGAAAGTATCACACGTAATATGAAGTCCTAAAGAAGATCGTTCATATGAATTCCTAGAAGCTTATATAATCACCAGTGCTTAGTGAACTGAAACTAGGTCTTAATAGTGAACCCAGAAAAAACTAAAATTATTTCTTATAAAAAATGATATCACCATTGAAGACATTTAATATAGTGTAGTAGAATTGTCCTAGAGAAAATAAGTGAAATAGAAGATAAATTGGAGTAATTTTAAAAATGTATGTGAATAATCTCAAGCAAAAATGGAGAATGGTAATATCTATATAATAGGAGTCTCAAGAGAAGAACACAGACTAAAAAATGAATGAATAAATAAGCAAAGATATAATAAAAGAAAACATTCCAGAACTAAAGTAAGTAAATAAATTGCCAAGATTAAGAATTGAGAGAAATTGAAAGGATCTAGTATGCTCCAAGTAAAATGTGTAAATGTAAACCATTACCAAAAAGCATTAACAATTTTAACTGTCATTTTCAGTGCCAATAGGCAATAAAATAACACATCAAACAGATAAATACTGATTAAATAATTTATTCAAATACTTTTTTTTCCGAATAAAGCACCAGAAAATACAATCTAGAATCTTAGAGTGGAATTCCACACTTTTAGTTTAGCACCAATGTCTTCATTTCTGTATGCATTTCATGATACCTAGTTCACTTAGTCTTTGCTCTTCTTTTTTCATTTGGATCATTATATTTTGCAGCAACACGTATTGTGCAGGTTATATCTTAATATGTCCAAAGACATAAAAAAAAATGGCTGATGGGGTCAATGGTGAGCTTTCAGAGGTTAAATCGTACTGATATCCAGAAGTATAAGTACAGTTTTGTACCAGTAATAGAATATCCACTAAATGTGGCTATTGTTTTTGAAAAGAAACAACTAGACTTAATTAAACAACATCATCAAGGTGGAGAAAAGACTTTTAAAAAATAAATTAGAATACCACTAACCACTTGCCATCGAATTGATTTCAACTCATGGCAACCACAAGTGTGTCAGAATAGTACTGTGCCCCATAAGCTTTCCAATGGCTAATTTTTTGAAAGTAGATTGCCAGAACTTTCTTCTGAGGCACCTCTGGGCGGGCTTAAATCTCCAACCTTTAGGTTAGCAGCTCTGTGCGTTAACCTTTTGGACAACTGAGGGACTCTGAATTAGAATACAGGACATCAAAATTAAAGGAGAGCTAGTACTGAAAAATCCTAAGTGGTGTAACTGCTGAAGCATAATAGGACACAAAAGAAAAAAAGGAAAATTAATGGATTCTACGTTCAAGATAAAATAATGGTATATGGGAATTGTTAGAAGGTAAGAGAGATGTTATATAAGCATTTTAATGTTTCCTGCTTCAAAAGAAGAATGTAAAAAGACTATTTTAGTACTTTAAAACTTGTAATAATTTTTAGATAATTGATTATATTGTTAAGAAGGAAATAGTAAAATAAGAGCATAAAATAGGATTATAAATGATGACACCTGAAAAACAAGTAGAACAATAAATTTAAATGGTTTAAAATATCTGTCAAAAGGTGAAAGATCTCAAATCAGATTAATACAATATATAAAATAAAAATTTTAAACAGTAAATGTGTATATGTATACGTGCACACATACGTACATATATACAACTATGGGCTCTATAGGTTAAAAAAAAAGGTATACAGAATCCAGGTTTTCTTTTTCTAATTATTTTTCCAAATATCAAAATTGTATCAACATTTCTCAGATTGGAGGAAAATAAATAACTTTTTTATGTGATTGTAACTCAATCCTAAATACAGAGTATTAAACTAAACTCACAGTTTTCTATCCTGAGTTTATCAAATTAAACATTTAAAAAAGAGAGAAAAATAAATTAAACATTCAGCTTAAACTCCTAAAAATGTAAGGATACAAATAAAAATAAGCAAATTTCAACATCTCTTTCCAGCATAAAAGCCAAAGTGGACAAACTTGCCTGTAAATATCAATCAAACTACCTGGCTAATCACCTTGACCTCAGTTTGTAAAGTATACCCATTGCCACTGAGTGGATTCCTAATGGTAGTGACTCTATCGGACAGAGTAGAACTGTCCCATAGGGTTTCCTAGTCTGAAATCTTTATGAGGCAAAATCACCAGGTCTTTTCTCCCAAAGAGTGGCTCGTGGGTTTGAACTGCCAACCTTTCTGTTAGCAGCAGAGGGCTTAACCATTGCGTCACCAGGGCTCCTTTTGTAAAGTATAGTTGTAATATAGTTGACAGTATTGGTATTAATTTTTATTTATATTTCCAGGTTATAAACTGGGGTTGTTGAAAACCATATAAACTGGGGGACATTTAAATCAGATTACTTTAGCTGTGCAATAGATTAAATGTATGTCATGAGCCAAAGGTACTGATTGTGATACAATGTTTATTACGGTTAAGGTTATTAATATAGTAGTTAACATCTTCATAGACAGTGATCATATTCACAGTTACTATGAATGAAAATTGCCAGCATAAAATTTATACTAACACAATTGCATACCTTTCATATTATTATATTTATTTTATACATTTATTTGGAACATAACAGACAAATTCGTCATGAGATGGAGTCTTGGAACTGTCTTTTCCCTTTTTATAGATGTGTCAGGAATTCTAGGAGAATTTGTGAAAATGAATGCAATTATATAGGAAATAGTAAGAAATCCTTTTTGTGCATCAATTTCTTGAGTACTTTTTTGAATGTTTTTCATGCTCAGTTTCATCAACCTCAGTGCATAATTTAAGTGTTGGAAGCATCATTTCATATCATCATTTGGTTTAAACATCTATCCAGAGTATTTCCCTGGTAACAAATGTATTTGACACTATCACAAATGAAATTTTTCTTTGGTTCATATTAACTTGCCATTTCCCAAGTGTTTTGTTTTAATATATTGAGAGAGGTTTTACATAGAATTTATGGCAATCTACCTAAACCATAATGAACTATAATCTAAAAATATAAGCTACAAAATTTGATAAAATATTTTTCAAGTAATGATATGCTTTTAGTCTTCACCTAGGAAGTAGGTTTGACAGGTCATTTGTCATAGCAATTTTGAAACATCAGATATGGAAATTATCTTTCCTCTTTATGTTTTGTAATATTCTTTATAGTTGAAGTATATTAGGTTAAGCAGTTTTCTTATATCTGTTCTTAAGTAATATTTTTGACTTTGTCTCCTCTAATATAAATATATTTATGTTCACTGTTAACCCTTTTCAAGAGTTTTAAAAATATAATTCATTTACTATGTGATTGTCTTAGCTATCTAATGCTGCTATAACAGAAATACCACAAGTGGATGGCTTTAACAAAGAGAAATTTATTCTATCACAGTCTAGGAGGCTGGAAGTCCAAATTCAGGATGCCAGCTCCAGAAGGCTTTTTCTCTCTGAAGGCTCTAGGGAAGGGTCCTTGTCATCAATCTTCCCCAGCTGAGAAGCTTCTCAGCAAAGGGACCCTGGGTCCAAAGGACACGCCATTCTCTTGCCTCTTATTTCTTGGTGGTATGAGGTCCCCATGTCTCTCTGCTCACTTCTCTCTGTTATATCTCAAAAGAGATTGTCTCAAGACAAAACCCAATTTCGTAGATTGAGTCCTGCTTCATTAACTGCCTCTTATCCTGCCTCATTAACATCATAGAGGTAGGATTTACAACATATAGGATAATCACATCAGATGACAAAATGGTAGACAATCACACAACACTAGTAATCATACCTAGCCAAGTTGACACGTATTTTTGGGGGACACAATTCAATCCATAACAGTGATATAGACTAGATTTAATCTTGATTCCTTTGTTTCCAAGTTTTGCATTCAAATATACTATAATTTACTTTGGGGAGTAAGCCATTTTTTAAGAGGATACATATATTTAATATAAATGAAGTGCAGTGCAATGAACCTGTAGAAAGAAAGTAGAAAAAATGTTTCCATCTCAGAATTAAACTAGTAAAATATGAATATAAAGAGTTTCATTATATGACTTTGGTTAATATTATTTAAGACAGGGGATACTTGAATATTTGCATAACGCAGAAAATAATTTGGATATGGGGGGGTGTTACAGTGAGTAATTATTAGCCAAGACCTCCTGGGAGAGGAGCCAGGAATCTGTATTTTTAATCATCTTCCTATGTGATTTTTATGTAAACAGTGGGGGTTTGTACATGATTTAACTCTGATATTTTGCATATTATTATGTGAAATTAGTTTTCCTGAAGTTTTAGAAAGCGTCTTGGCTTATTTAGTATCTTGTCTGAGTTTACAGAGTTTTTTCTTCTTCCTTTTGCTCCTGTTGTTCTGTCCTGTTCAATTTTGTCCCACTGTCCATAGCTATTTTATAATGTGGATTCCTATTCTGGAAGGAAGCTGTGGTGGATAAGTTTGAGAGTATACAAGGGACAGACAGTTCCAGCCCACTCAGACCATCTTGCTGTGCATCCCTTAAGTTCACTCACCTGCTGTTGTAGGGGAAAAAACTCTCATTTTAGCTACCCGTTGCTGTCCAGTCGATTCCGACTCATAGCGACCCTATAGGACAGAGTAGAACTGCCCCATAGGGTTCCCAAGGCTGTAAATCTTTACAGAGCAGACTGCCACATCTTTCTCTCACCATTTTTAGCTGCTGTTCTCAAATTGGCTGACTGCATGTTCTAGGAAATATCTGTTGGATATATGAGGTTCTCTTCTTCTCATGTCTGTGAAAACATCTCATTGCTTCTGTTAGACTTCATGACAGTATATGTACTTCTTGTGACTGTTGGCAATTTGTCCACATCTGCTGATATATTGGGGTTCATACTGATATCTTGTCATCTATCCTTCAGCATGGATTGCACATCAATATAAAGAAAACAAAAATCCTCACAACTGGACCAATAAGCAACATCATGATAAATGGAGACAATATTGAATTTGTCACAGATTTCGTTTTACTTGGATCCACAATCATTGCCCAAGGAAGCAGCAGTCAAGAAATCAAACAATGCATTACACTGGGCAAATCTGGTGCAAAAGACCAGTGTTAAAAGTGTTAAAAAGCAAAAATATTACTTTGATGACTAAGGTGCACCTGACCCAAACCATGGTATTTTCAATCACCTCATATGCATGTAAAAGCTGGACAATGAATATGAAAAACCGAAAAAGAATTGACATCTTTGAATTATGGTGTTGGCAAAGAATATTGAATATACCATGGACTGCCAAAAGAATGAACAAATCTGTCTTGGAAGAAGTACAGCCTGAATGCTCCTTAGAAACAAGGATGGTGAGACTTCATCTCATGTACTTTGGACGTGTTATCAGGAGGGACCAGTCCCTGGAGAAGGACATCATGCTTGGTAAAGTAGACGGTCAGCAAAAAAGAGGAAGACCCTTCACAAGATGGATTGACACAGTGGCTGCGACAATAAGCTCAAGCATAACAATCATGAGGATGGTGCAGGACCGGGCAGTGTTTCATTCTGTTTTACGTAGGGTCGCTATGAGTTGGAACCTACTCGATGGCACCTAACAACAACAACAACAACAGTTTTACTGTAAATGCTATCCATGTGTTTTTGATTGTGCTATCTAGTTATTTTACCCATTTTTATGTGAGAATTCAAGATGATACTTAAACTATGACACTATATTCTAAATCTGTATTTTAAACAGCTCTACAGATGATTCTTATATATGGCCACTCTACTTCATGGTATTTCAACTCCAGTGTCTCCCGTCAACTAAGCTCGGTTTGTGTGGCTTTTAGTTTCAATATATGGGAGAGAAAGTCTGAGTAATTATTAGCCAGGGAAGGTTTGGTTGTCCTGAGATCTGACGTCCAATCACAGTCTAATCAGCAGTGGGTGGAATAGAAACTGAGTAACATTTCTGTTCAGAGACTGAGCATTACAGATCAACAAGGAAAAAAGGAAATGGCTATCTGACATTTATCATAACTTTTTATCATGGTTTTCTCTGAAATATTAAAACACGTGACTGAAAATGTTAAGAGGGCTTCTTTTTCATGCTATTACCTCTGCCTGAGCTCGCTCCACACTCTATTGTTTAGCTGACTGATTCCAACTTTTTTTCACACATCAGCCCTGATCCCTCCTAGAAAGACTTCTTTGACCCCTCATACTCCCTCAGTTTGAGTTAAATGTTTCCTCATTTATTCACTATTTTAATTTTATGTCTTCTTGTCTTTATATCAGACACTAAATTCCTTATTATAAAAATTGTGTCTTTACTCTCCAATTTTTAGCACCATGCGTGCTATCCTAATCCCGGGAACCTATGAATGTGTTACCTTATATGGCAATGGTTACTCTGAACATTGATTAAGTTAATGATCTTGAGATGGGAAGACTATCCTGGATTATCCAGATTGGTCCTAAATGTAACTGCAAGGGTCCTTATAAGAAGGATAAAAGAAGGTTAATGGAGAGTTAGAGATGTAATAGTGGAAAAATGAAATTGCAGTTATGTAGAAGAGATGTTACAAGCCAAGGAATGCAGGCAGAGTCCACAAATTGGGAAAAAAAACCAGGAAACAGATTCTCCCCTGAAGCCTCCAGAAGGAGTATAGCCCTGCTGACACCTTGTTGCTAGACTTATGATCTCTAGAACCGTAAGAGAATGAATCTCCATTGTTTTAAGTCACTTACTTTGTGGTAATTTGTTACAGGACCATAGGGAAAAAATATATATTTTAGTACCTGCAAGTGGGGTGCTGCTGTAACAAATATTTAAGAATGTTAAAGTGGTTTTGGATTTGCGTAATGCAAAGAAATCATAAGATGTTTGAGGAGCATGACAGAAAGAGATTAGATGGACTTGAAAAGATGTTGATAGAAATATGAATGTTAAAGTTACTGCTGGTAAGGGTTCAGGAGGAAGTGAGGACCATGGTAAAAAACCTATATTATCTTAGAGAATGCCTACATAGTCATAAATAGAATGTTTGTAGAAATATGAATATTAAAGGTGCTGTGATAAGTGCTCAAAAGAAATGAGGAACATTTTATGGGAAATGGGAGGGAAGGGAATTGTCTTAGTTTCCTAGAGCTGCTGTAACAAAATACCACTAAATGAGTGGCTTTCAATAATAGACATTTATTGTCTCACAGTTCTGGAAGCTGGAAGTTCAAATCAGGGTTTTGGCTATGTCGGTCCCTTCTGAGGGCTCTGACAGACGAACTGTTCCTTGCCTCTCTTCTAGCTTCTGATGGCCTCCAGCAATCCTCGGTGTTTCTTGGCTTGCAGATGCATCTTCACATGATGTCTCTGTGTTTTTTGTGTCTCTTTTGTAAGACCCCACCCTCCTCCAGTATGACCTCATGTAAACTTAATGATAGCACCTTCAAAGAAAGACCCTACTTCCAACCAAGAACACATTCACAGTTACAGAGGTTAAGACTTCAACAAATTCAATACATAACAGGGATTCTTATTATATAATCACAGAATACTTACCTGAACTATATCCTACAGCTATATAGAAAGCAAAATTTGTAAAATATGAACTTGGATGTTTACCTGAGATGATTTTCCAGCAAAATGTGGAAAGTATAGCTTTGTTTCTTCTTGATGTTTTTAGTCAAATGCAAGAGAAAAGCAATAAATTGAGGGAAAAACTTGTTCATCAAAAAGGAACCAGGATTTACTAATTTAGAAAATTCTCAGCCTATCCAGTTTGCAAAAGATGTTAATATTAGGAGATTTACTGTCAGGAGAGCATGCTCTGGAGATAAGTCGAGGGTGTAGCTTGATAACCTTTCCCTAGTGACTCAAAAGTAACCAAAGTTCAAAGTACTAAGTCACAGAGTGCTCTTGAAAGAGATTAGGCATTTGATTTATGGATCCTTTCAGCTGTTTCAGCACAAGTCAGGAATAGAGATAGGATTATCCAAGAAAGATCTGTCGAGGAGCTTTTTGCTTAATCGAGTAAATCCCAGTGACATACAAAGAGGTCCACAGGATTTTTGAGAATGTTATATCAGCAGAAACACTGTCAGCTTGGATGGAAAGGAACAGAGAGGATGAAATTAAAGGAGGCTGTCAGGCTGTCAGACACCCGCAATTCTACAGGCGGGAAACAGACTGATAAAACAACTCAGGCGCAAACACGTGGTACCCTTCATGACAAAGGGAGAATGACAGAGAGGAGATCAGCAGACCCAGAGTGCAGAGGTGTGAGCCTAGGTGGCAGAGCTATGAGCCCAGAGGGCAGAGGCCAGAGCCACAGAAGATCATTCCCAGGCCTTTAAAACTAATGGGATTCGTTCAGTTGGGTTTTGAAATTGTTTGGGACTGGTGACACCTTTTTACTTTCATTTTTCTTTCTTTTTGAATGAGAATATATATAACTATTATCTTATTCCTACCACTATTGTAATTTGGGAGTAAATAACTTGTTTACTATTTTCACAGGTCCACAGATGGAGGGAAATTTTGACCCAGCATATATTATACTCACAGCCTCATACATAACTAACTTAGATGATTTAAAGGAAGAGATTTGGATATTTTGGCGATCTTGGGATAGACTGAATGTATTTTTCGAATGGAATGGGCATAGACATTTGGAGGCCAGTGGGCACACTTTAGTAGGCTGAATGATGTCACCCTAACCTAAAAAATGTCTACATCCTAATTCCCATAACCTATGAATATGTTACCTTATATGGCACAAGGGCCTTTGGAGATGTAATTAAATTGAACATCTTGAGATGGGGAGCTTATTATGGATTATCCAGGTAGATCCTAATGTAATCACAAGGGTCCTTTTAAGAGGGAAGCAAAAGGGTGAATGGAGGAGTAGAAGATACAAAGAGTGATGCAAAATGCAAGAATCATGAAAACAAAGGGCCACAAACCAAGGAATGCAGGCAGCCTCTAGAAACTGAAAAAGACAAGGAAACAGATCTTTCCCCTGAAGACTCCCGAAGGAACACTGAAATCTTAATTTTAGACTTTTGACCTCCGGAACTGCAATAGAATAAATTTGTGTTGTTTTATGCCGTTAAATTTGTAGTTATTTTTTACAGAAACAGTAAGAAACTAACGCATTGTTGTATTTTGCTTGTTGCCTCTGATCAATACAATATACTTTTAGGCTATGTAAAAATTAACTGGCATTTGTTTCATGATTATTTAGAGAATACACTCGCAGTGAAGCTTTGAAGACATTCTTCGTTGTAATAACTGCATTTTTCTTTGAGTTTTCACAAGATGACTTAAGGATAGACTCTAGTCACATAAATATGATAGTCACTACCAGATGTTTCTTTTCCTGTGAAATGTTTTGCCACAGGCAAGCTTTTGTCTTCTTCCTCACCGTTACTTTGTGTTCCCAATGTCTGACCTTCAGAGGTTGAGACATCTCCCGACATACGTTAGACCACACAAGTGCGCTTAATCATGTAAACAGTAAAATCAGTGTCGCTGCTAATCTTTCATCCAATGACAAATTTCTTAGCTGTGTGTACTTTGATGGTGATGATGAAAGGAAATATTTTTCCTTTTATTATTCCACAATGCACACTTCAGCTTAAGGATCCCAACATGCATTGGTTGTGATAATAATAATAATGATAATAATAATAAAACCTTATTTCTTTTTTTCTGTCTTGATTGTAGAAACATTAGCATTACTTTAGAAAACAATGTCACTCCAATTTCACTGTTTTTTTTTTTTTTGCGATCTGTAATGTGGAATAAAAAAAGGATGTTGCACCTAGTAATAGTTTATTCACGAAAAGGACATGAGTTTTTCCTTTTTGCTTTTGTTATGTTATGGGCTATGTTAGATAATGGATTACAGTGAAGCTATCTTCACTGTGATTCATCAATCTTGGAGGGGGGCAACATCCACTCCTATCTTAATGATTGGTTTCCAAGTGACATGGCCTTTTGTACCATGAAAAAAGAAGCTAGTTTCTAAGGCTTGAGAATTACATTTAGCAAGAAGACAGAAAATGCACTTATTGTCAATGAGTAAATTAAGATGACAAAAAGGATGTGGAATGGTTTAGGTTCCTATTCTTTTGGGGAAATAAAGGGTAGAATGGTTTCTCACATAGTCACATAGCCACAGCCCTTGTACCTGTAGAAATATTAAGTGACAAATGCAGTTTGAGGTTTGGAAGAGTCCATATTTATAAGAGCAAGCAGACAGAGATCTTTTTTTTCAACCACCAGTCTTAAATCTGTGGCTTAACTCAGATAGAAAGATTTAGATCTAAGTCTGATTTACCAATTATTCAGTTTAAATAATCAGATTATTGACAAGGTAATTAAAACAGCTAGGTAAATTCTTATTTTAATATGTTAATCTGTCAAAGTTTAAAATGCTTTGATCATCACACCTGGTAGACTCTGTCACGTACCAAAGATGTTAATCGCTATTTTCTTAGCAAGCTTTTAAATTCTTCACATCATTCATTTTTTCCATCCTATTAATGGGTCCCTTTACTGGCCTCATTTTTATTTTATTTTTTGCAAAGTTTACTATAGCCAGAGGTTATAATCCATATGTGTAAGGCCCAGAAGTGAGTCTTTTCAACTTAGGCTCTAAAAGAACACTTAATTTTGGGTTCTGGAAGATGAAGTTCACTCATCTTCTACAAGAAAACAAATTTATTTTTCAATAATTACAATTTATCTTTGGACAACTCCTTACTGCTGTGTCATCTCTTAGGTTATATTCCTGTTGTGAAAGCAATGCTAATAGTCATATGCCTCCTGCTTACTATTTCAGAGAAGAACTAGAAAAGGGAGAAATTGAATAGTTGGAAGAATTGGGATACAATCACAGAAAACTACTTATCTACCTACACCTCCTCTAGTATCTGACCTCATTCTTGCAAAAACTTAGATTTCAACAAAATGTCTTGATTAATTTTTGAAAATAGTGGGAAGAGTATTATGTTAATTAGTCATTATTTTTAAAGAAAGAAGTTTGTTTCCCTTAGGCATTCTAATTTATTCCTTTGAATAGATAACGTACAATTATGCAGTATTTCTGATGAAATGGAAACCATGGCCATCCTGAGGAGGCATCCTACAACTCTCCAAGCTGACCCTTTTAAGAAGAGCTTTGCTACTTTCATTTGAGAAAGTACACATTGGTCTCATTATTTCCTCTCTGGAATATTTCATTATCCTTGACAATTGGACCTACTAGTGATAGATGAATTTACTAGATCTAAAAATTTTCTAAATGCATTTTTCCTTTATGCAAATTCAGAGTCAAAACAACCCAAATCCTTTCACAAGAAACTAAAAATAGCTTAAACATTACTTCCTCCACCCTACTAAAGAAAGGAATTTAAAATTCCTCTTAAGGTGATAGGAGAAATAAATAACTCTTGGTTCTTAAGCTTGTTCATACTGGGCCACTAAAAGTGAGGAATTTTACCTTTGTATATTTAATGAACAAATTCTTTAAATTGAAGTGAATATTCTCTTAGGCTCTTTAAGGTAGAGAAAGCTGGATGGTAGAGCTGTTAAGGGCTTTACTTTGGAGTCAAACTGACTGTACCTGATCCAGGTTAAACCTCTTAATTCGGGAAAATTACTTCATCTCTTTTTTTTTTTTCCCCAGAAACTCTAGATAATAAAAATTCCCACCTCACTGTGTATTGTGAGGATTAAATGAGACAAGCTATAGAAAACACTTAATAAGCACTCAATGTGTTAGATATATTTATTATTCATGAGCACACAATTCATGGTTATATACTGTCTTTCCAAATCTGTTATTGGAATGTAGGTTACTCAGAGCAAAGAACCTGGAATGAGCAAACTTTTGGTTCTGTTCTATAAAAATACAAACCCATTGAATTTCTGCATTATAAAAATGGGTTGAACTCTTGAATTCCTTTGATTCATTATTTCCTCTGGTGCTTTTAAAATATGATTCAATTTACAAATATCCAACTTAAAGAAAACTTTTCTGGATCCAACTATTGTGTTGGAAGACCTCTTTTCATAACAGCTTGATGCTGTTTTCCCACTTGTTTTAGTGGTAGTTACTCTGCTGGGTTGAAGATAAACCTCCATGAAGAATTCAAGTCAAGTGATTTTTTTTTGTCATATTTTCAGCCTCCCATTTCTCCTGTCTTTAACACACAGGAAATTCTTTTTCATTTTCCACCCTTCCAGACTTACACCAAAATAAGACTGATGATTTGGAAAAATATTAATAGAGCACGTTTTCATGATAGGGACAGTAGTATATTTTCTTCTGTGGGAACACTCAGATGTGTGTAACACCCAGTGGAAACTACAATGTCTCTAATTTCTCCCACATCATTCCTTGTGCCTAGAATTGCATTTCAAAACATATAATCATTAAAATAAAAAAGTTATCACTGATTAAACCATATTTTCTTAAATATAACATATCATATTTTTATGTGTCTTTTTTTCCTTTGAAATTGTCAATATTTGGGTAGGAGGATCTGCAAATTACACCATTACAGGAAATTCATTCAAATTATTTTGTGTAGTTTATAAACAAACTAAAAGAACAAAGGAAAATACATATAGAAAATTCTTCCGGAACTAAATTTTTTTTTTTTTTTAGCTTGAAAAGTAATCTCTTTATTCAAAGGCTATTTTAGGTGGTATGGGATGGATGAGTTTGAGACAAAAGTTGGGAGGAAAATGAGGGCCTGGGATGTTGAGATAAACGGAATTCAAATGCTGGCTTCTATTTCAGCCAAATAAGCAACCTGAGTTGGAATTTGCTTAGCATATTTGTCTTTTATGACATGATCCCTCAATAATAATAACTCCTCTGGAATGTAGGAGGCTCCATGATGTCAGTGACCATGTCTATGTCATTCATTACTGAATCCTCAACGCCTAACACAGTACATGGTACATATTATGTGCCAGAGCTAAATTTTTGAAAAATATTTTGAATTTCTATGTGAATTGGTACGATTAACATAATTTAATAAAGGAATCATACATTTTCACTATCTGCTTTCAGTATGACTTTTGACTGTGACATTTCTGACTCACATCTAAGGATGTTCCCAAGGTCTAGTGAAATACACCAAGTCACACATAAACTATACATTTTAATAAATTATCAGAGCGCATGAGTTTACCCTTGTATATCTAAATTTCACTATCTTCTACTATTTTCTATATTGTTGATATCTTTATTACCATTATTAATATTATTTATTAAGGGCAAGTGTCTACATTGTAATAAATGTTTTATATACTTTACTTCATTTACTCCTCACAATAAGACTTTTTGTTGGGAATTATTCCCATTCAAAAGATAAAGATCACTAAAACTAAAACAGGTTAAATAACTTGCTCAAGCTTATATGGCTACTAAATGATGGAATCAGATTTTAAACCAAGTCTTTCTAATTACAGAGCAACTTAACTATGATTCTATATGCCAGGAATACTATTAGCCATTGAGGAGAGAGACAGGTCATACACAATTACTACCCTGTAAGTCTAATTGTATGATGCAGGTGATATAACAGAGGAATCAGAGAGAGTAGAATGAAACCTCAGGTTCTCCTGGAGGCATTCACAACATTTTCATAGAGGAGGTGACAGTTGCGGTGAGACTTGACAGATGACTGAGTGTATACCAGGCAATTAATGGTTTCAGAAAAATTGTCCAAACTTGGAAAAGGGCAAAAGAGATTGCTGGTTGTCCTTTTAGCAGAGTGCCAAATGACATCTATGAGTCAGAGCCAGGCATCTTTGATTAACTTCTTATTGACTAGGCTATTTTCAATTCTGTAGGGGTGGAAGCTGACTTTTTGAAAATCAAGAGTAATACAAATGATTATTATTCATATAAATAAAATGAATAGTGTCCAGTAGAGATAGAATTGATTTCTATTTCTATCTAGTAGAAATGATATATGATAACCCTAAGTATTGCATTTCTTTGCCTTATGGGTTATTAACTAATGCAGCTACTTGCAAACTCATTTCAGCTTTCCTGACTGACTACATTTTATATACACGTATGAAGCCCATCTTGATTTAATAATATTTTCTAAAGTATGCAAAGTACATGGTATACAATAAATGCTCATCATTATTTTTGCTAATTTTTCAGGCTATGAAATATCTGCAACATATTATTGCAGCCTCAGAAGAGAAATAGATGTATGTTTGAAAAACTCATTTCCTTTTTCATATCATTGTAATTATCTTAACAGTGATTCTACAGGTAATTAAAAATAACAAAATACGTATATGAATAATGTTTAGAAGGTTTCTAAACATTTATATAAAAACACTTTGGCAAATCACAACTACTTTCTGCCATAGACATCTTGAGTTATTACATATTTTTGATTTTTTATTACCAAACTGATTGGAATTAATTTTGTTTCTCTTTTTTTTTTCAGTTCCCAGGCACCAACCTAATTGATACTGTGTTTCTGCTTCAGTTGATTAGTTTTGCTGTTTATATGCAATTTGAGGTTTGAAGGGAAACAAGATAAGCAAATTGAGTGTCAGTAAGTTTATCAGCATATGGCTTTCCTGTCTGAATTGAACGTGGAATGTAAAAAGTCATTAAAACTCACTTTTAAAACCTACAAACAGTTCAGAAAAATATTTAATGAGATGGTGACAGAAATTATGCAAATAAAGCTTTAGCCATTACAGTTTTTATTAAACTATTACAAACAAGTTGACACATTTTTCTTTACAACCTTTCTAGTAAGGGTCAAAAAAAACAAAAAAAAAAACCAAAAAAAACCCAAACCCACTGCTGCTGAGTCGATTCCGACTCACAGCGACCCTATAGATCAGAGTAGAGCTGCCCCATGGGATTTCCAAGGAGCAGCTGGTGGATTCAGACTGCTGATCTTTTGGTTAGCAGCCAAACAGTTAACCACTGTGCCACCATATTTGAGACTAACTGCTAACTCCTCAAGGCAAGAGGGAGTGGTTGTATTCTCCTTGGTTCCCTGCTACCAGGTGTTTTGTTCTGTTTCTTTCTCACTCCTCTTTGAATCCTGTGTTCCACAACCTTTCTCCAATCTTTATTTCTGTTGTCACACACCTATCCTCTGAAAAAGAGGCAAATGTTTTATATACGGAGCCCTGGTGTCACAGTGGTTAAGAGCTTGGCTGCTAACCAGAAGGCTGGCAGTTTGAATCCACCAGCTGCTCCTTGGAAACCCTAAGGGACAGTTCTCTTCTGTCCTGTAGGGTCCCTATGAGCCAGCACATAACAACAATAATGACATATAAAGTACACCAATATATGTACACTGTATATATATATATATATATATATATAATACACAATATAATATTATACACCTACTCCTCACTTATCGACTGTCTTGTTATCTGACATTTAGTGTTTACTACAATAGTAAAAAATCCACTATCCTACTATTTTGTGCATTAATGACGTACATCTGGCAGTAACATTGCTGAGGTGTGAGGCAAAAGTAACTTTGGCTGTGATGGTTAAGGTACGTGTCAACTTGGCTGGGCTATGATTCTCAGTGGTTTGGCAGTTAGTCATCCTCCATTTTGTGATCTGATGTGGTCATCCTCCATTTTCACATAATGCCGATTTTTGCATAAAGACCTGGTCTTTGGAGCTTAACCATATGGATAGGTGAGGAGTGGGTACATAGATACATATATGTACCTAGGTATATATGTATATATATACATCTTCTGTGTGGTTATTTTTGATGACTTTAAATACCCATATCAATGACTTTTCCACTGTCCTGGCATCTCTGTTACTTAATCTCTTAAATTTCAATGAACTTTTCCACCATTCCACTTCAGTACCCCATTAATGCCTTTCAGCTCATTATCAAACAGCCAATAAAACACAACAAAACAAAACTCTTCTACTTCCAAGACATGAACTCTGAATTTCCATTCTAGGGAGTTCAGTGTACAAATAATCTCACTTGCTTTCTATGTCCCTTTTATCCCTTTATTTTGTAAAAGACTGTCTAGTCATGGCTAGAAAAAAACTCATTTGAACATGTTAAAAGACTTCACTATGCATTTATTCAGTCTGATCTCATGTGGGCTCTTAAACTGCCCAGCAATCCCTTAATGTACCTACAGTCTCCTTTGAGGCTGTTCCAAATCTTTTCCAATTGTGTCTAGCTCCTAAGGTACTTTGTTAACTCATGGCCTTAATAGCAGACATTGCATATTATGTCACTGAAAATCTTAAGACCATCTGGCAGTGGTTCTTCAAACCTCACTCTGTTTCATCATTTCATGTTTCTTTACTCCTTTTTTTTTTCGTTCTCCTGTCTAGGACAGTGCCCTGGTGGTGCAGTGGTTAAGTGTCCAGCTGCTAACCAAAATGTCAACAGTTCGAATCCATCAGCCACTCCTTGGAAACCCTATGAGGCAGTTCTGCTCTGTTCTATAGGCTCACTGTGAGTCAGAAACAACTCGACGGCAATGAGTTTTTTGTTTTACTGTCTAGGATGAAGAAGTATCGTGTCTCTATTGCCATGTCTTCTCAATTTGTAAGCTCATTCCATCACTCCCTACTTCTTCCCTCCTTAACATACCTTACTTGATTGTTTTCTAACTATTTTGAATTTTTCTTTCCTTCTACCTTTCTCTTTCCATCATACCTACAAATACAGTTATCTTTTCTATCCTAAATTAAAGGCAAAAACAATACTTCTGTACATATTACTACTCAGTGAATTCATTCAAAGGATTGGTATTATCTCCATATCTCAATAAGAGCATTTTATAGTGTTTTAACCTTCATACTAACCTTAATATTACTTCAAAATAAAACAAATATTAGTATTATGACTTGGTATAAGTCAAAGAAATGGGAAAATCTCTCTCTTTTTTTAATCACCTCCTGAGTTTTACTTGTTCATACCAAATTTGGAATGATGTATGGGGTAAGATTTGTGAATTATTTATTTATTGAATAGATTCCCCTGAATCTTTAAATTAGGAAAATAACTTTTTCAAATCTCAGCCTTAATATTGGATAATTTAGCATCATTTTTATCATGCTAGTCATACATACGTTTCAAAATTTCACTTGACTATCTTCCTAGATCTTTGTTCATTTTATCTTCTCACATCCTTTAGCAACTCCTCGTTTTCTTTCCCTTTCTAAACATCTGCTAAGTCCTGTCTCTAAGTTTCTTTCCTCCTCTTATTTCCCTTGATGATTTCAGCGATTCCCACAGTATTAAGTTCCTTCAGAGAAAAATGACCAACATATCTATACCTCAAACTCAGTCTTCTCTTCTAGATCTTTTAAGATATAGAGTAAACTCAGTTGTCTGGCTCACCTCAAACTGAACTTGTTCAAAACTGTGCCTATTACCACCCTTCCTGTCTTAGTTTCCTAGTGCTGCTGTAACAGAAATACAACAAATGGATGGCTTTAAAGAAAAAACATTTATTTTATTATAGTGCTGGAGGTTAAAAGTCTAAATCAAGGTTTTGGCCATGTTAGTTCCTTCTTGGACCTCTCTCCTAGTTTCTGGCATCTGCTGGTGATATTTGCTTCCTTTGTTGGTAGTTGATCCTCACATCACATCTATCTTCCCTTGTGTGTATGTCTCTGTGTCTAATCTGATCTTTTTATAACTCAGAAGTGATTAGATTTAGAACCCACCCTACTAGAGTATGGTCTAGTTAACATAACAAAGAAAACATTATTTCCAAACAGAATTTCATCCAGAGTATAGGGGTTAGGATTCTGTCTTAGTTATCTAGTGCTGCTATAACAGAAATATCACAAGTAGATGGCTTGAACAAACAGAAGTTTATTTAATCTCGCAGGCTAGAAGTCTAAATTCAGGGTGCCAGCTCCAGAGGAAGGCTTTCTTTCTCTGTCAGCTCTGGAGGAATTTCCTTGTCATTGATCTTCCCAAGTCAAGGAGCCTCTCAGTGCAGGGACCTTGGGTCCAAAGGACGCGCTATTCTCCTGGTTCTTGTTTCTTGGTGGTATGAAGTCCCCCTGTCTGTCTGCTCATTTCTCTCTTTTATATCTCAAAAAAGATTGACTTAAAACACAACATAACCTTTTATATTGAGTCCTGTCTCATTAATGTCACTGCCTGTAATCCTGCTGCATTAACATCATAGAGGTAGGATTTACAACACATAGGAAAATCACATCAGATGACAAAATGGTGGACAATCACACATTACTGGAAATCATGGCCTAGCCAAGCTGACACATATTTTTGGGGGACACAATTCAGCCCATGACAGATTCCAACATATATTTTGGGGGGATACAGTTTAATCCACTATGTTCTCCAGTATTGCTCCTCCTTCTACCATCTTCACCTCAGTTAATAGAAGAGCATAATACTCTTCCAATGCAAGGAGTCTACAGGCCATCTTTGACTTTTCAACATCCTCTAAGTGCTGCATCAAAGTCTTATGTAGATGCTGTAGGCTTTACATGGGGATGACAATGTGACTCTCCCCAAAAAGCTTGGATATTTTTTAGTTAAGCCATAATACAGATATTCTAGACTAGAACCTAGAAGATAATCTTAAAATAACTTTATTTCCAAGACTTATTAAAGGTGTTAGAAACATTTCAAGAAAACAAGAAAAAGTGGTGTCAATCCAGGTAGACGGGTCAACAGGGGAAGGACGTAAGAGCAGGGAGACATAAGAATTTCCAGTAATCTCCCTAGAAGACAGTGCCCAACTCTAAAACCTTAATATTCGAGACTTGTTTCTCTGTAGCGGTGATGGGTGAATTATGCTGTCAGGGCTCAATGAGACCTGTCATCAGTTTCAGCTTGACAACTCTAGTTGTCTACGTGTTCTGATTCTACTTTCACCCAGTCACTTTCTGATTATCTTTGGACTTTATATGTAGATTTACTTACAGATTCAGGTAGAGTAATTGTTCAGTCTAAATGATAGACATATTTTTCACTATAAATTATAATATTGGCCTTCTGGGTTTTATATCACGAGTCTAGTGAATATTGGTACATTTCGAGAGATCAGTCAACTTTTTTATTTTTATTTTTATTGAAATGCAATATGCTTATAGAAAATAGTACATAAACAGAAAATACCCATGTAACCAGAATCCTATTCAAGAAACAGAAATGTTCAGCCCTGACAAGCCCCCTGATCAAAGCTTTTGGAACCTCTTACCTAGACAAGCATAATACACTTGAAAGCAGTCTCCCAGCTTCTTTTCATTGACACTTTCTAAAGCATAGTTCTGATCACAGAGTTCCTCTGATTAGACACTCACGGCTTCCCCACTGACTAACTTCTAATGTACTTAGAGGTCCTTACCTACTTTTCCAGCTCCAAATTCCACCACTTCCCTGTCTAAACTGAATAACTTATTAGGCCTAAAGACTCATCAGGAAAGCAAAGCAATACGATTACATAAGTACAGAGAAACAGCAATGCACTGAAGGCATTGGCAAAAAACAAGGCTCCAGGAATTGACAGAATACCAACTGAGATATTTCAACAAAGGGATGCAGCCCTGGAAGTGCTCACTCGTCTATGCCAAGAAATTTGGAAGACAGCTGCCTGGCCAACTGACTGGAAGAGATCCGTATTTATGCCTATTCCCAACCAAATGGGAAATTATCGAACAATATCATAAATATCACACACAAGTAAAATTTTGCTGAAGATCATTCAACAGAGGTTGCAGCAGTATGTTGACAGGGAGCTGCCAGAAATTCAAGCCAGATTCAGAAGAGGACATGGAACCACTGCTGATGTCAGATGGATCATGGCTGAAAGCAGAAAATACCGGAAAGATGTTTACTTGTGTTTTATTGACTATGCAAAGGCATTTGACTGTGTAGATCATAATAAATTACGGATAACTTTGCGAAGAATGGGAATTCCAGAACACTTGATTGTGCTCGTAAAGAACCTGCTCTTAGACCAAAAGGCAGTCATTGGAACAGAAAAAGGGATACTGCATGATTTAAAGTCAAGAAAGGTGTGTATGAAAGTTGTATCCTTTCACCATACTTATACAATCTGTATGCTGAGGAAATAATTCAAGAAGCTGGACTGTACAACGAAAAATACCACATCAGGATTGGAGGAAGACTTGTTAACAACCTGCGATATGCACATGACACAGCCTTGCTTGCTAAAAGTGAAGAGGACTTGAAGCATTTACTGATGAAGATCAAAGACCACAGCATTACGTATGGATTACACCTCAACATAAAATAAACAAAAATTCTCACAACTGGACCAATAAGCAACATCATGATAGACGGAGAAAAGATTGAAGTTGTCAAGGATTTCATTTTACTTGGATCCACAATCAACACCCATGGAAGCAGCAGTCAAGAAATGAAATCAATTGCGTTGGGAAAATCTGCTGCAAAAGACCTCTTCAAAGTGTTCAAAAGCAAAGTGTCACCTTGAAGAGTTAGGTGTGCCTGACCCAAGCAAGCCATGGTGGTTTCAATCACCTCATATGCATGCAAAGGCTGGACAATAAATAAAGAAGACCAAAGAAGAATTGATGCCTTTGAATTATGGTGTTGGCAAAGAATATTGAATATACTATGGATTGCCAAAAGAACTAACAAATCTATCTGGGAAGAAGTACAGCCAGAATGCTCCTTAGAAGCAAGGATGGTGAGACTTTGTCTCATATACTTTGGACATGTTATCAGGGGGGATTGGTCCTTGGAGAAGGACATCATGCTTGGTAAAGTAGAGGGTCAGTGAAAAAGAGGAGGACCCTCAATGAGACGGATTGACACAACAGCTGCAACAATGAGCTCAAGCATAACAACGATTGTGAAGATGACGCAGAAATGGGCAATGTTTCATTCTGTTGAACACAGGGTTGCTTTGAGTGGGAACTGACTCGACAACACCTCACAACAACAGAGAAACAGGAACAGCCACCAGATCAGTTATTCTTAACCAATGTTGCCATCTGGAATTTTCAGAGAAATTTTCACAAATATACACATCTAGCCTGATGCAGCTCTTTGACTATTCTCATTCTCTCACATCTGACAACCAATCTGCCAGTCTAGTAAGTCAGCTCTACCTCCAAAATATACCCAAAAGCCAACCACTCCTCATACATTCACAGATGACACCCCAGCTACTAACATTTCTTACATGGAACATTGCCATAGTCTCCTAACTGGATCTTTAATTTACCCTTTCCACTCTTCAATCTTCTTAACACAGCAGTCAGAGTAATCCTGTTAAAATGTGTAATTCAAATCATTTCTCTTTTATGTTCTAAAAACTCTCCAGTATCTTTCTATCTCAGAGTAAAATCCAAAATCCTTACAATAGCTTTTAAGTCCTAAAACCTACACTATCCAGTACAGTAGTCAGTACACACTGAGCACTTTAAAGGTTTATAAACTATATTGAGATGGGCTGTAAGTGTAAAATACACACCAGATCCTGAAGACATAGTATTTAAAAAAAGTAAAATATCCCAGTAATAATTTTTATTAATTACATGTTAAAATGACAATAATTTGGATATATTGGGTCCAAATTATTAAATATAAGTAACATATTACTAAAATTAATTTCAACTATCACTAAAATTAATTTTACATATTTCTTTTTTTATTCTGTAAGTGGCTACTAGCAGATTTAAAATTACATATGTGACTTGTATTATATTTCTACTGGACAGCACTACTATAAACAGTCTAGGCTCCATTAATTATCTGACCTCCCTCTTCTGCTACTTCTTCACCATTTCCTACCTTACTCTCTTCCTTCCCTTCTTTGCACACATCGGGCAGAGTCCTGCTGCAAAGTCTTTGCATTTTAATTTTCATTCTATACGGAAAGTTCTTCCCCTTAACACTTCATGGTATCTTTGGCAGTTCAAATCCACCGGCTCTCCTTGGAAACCCTCTGGGGCGGTTCTGCTCTGTCCTATAGGGTCGCTATGAGTCAGAATCAACTTGACACAATGGGTTGGATTGGGTTTTGTTTTTGTTTTTTTTTCCCCTTAATTTTTTAATACTTTTCTCTAATGTTATCTTTTCAGTGAGGCCTTCCCTGGCCATTTGATCTAAGATTGAAATCCATTGAGCTTTGTATTTCCCTTCTATATTTTACTTTTATTTTTCCCCTCAGTTCTAATCTTTATGTAACACAGATTCATGTGATAGTACAGACTGAATATTGGAGAAACTTTTTCAGCTCTAAAGTCCAGCAGAGTCAGTTTCTGCAGGCCAAAGAAAAGAATATTCTAAATATATTTCCAAAAGATAAATATCAATGTGTCACCTACTGCCTTAAGTTAACAGTTGGACAGAAAGATGGCACCAGGGATTAGGAAGAGAAAAGATGTCACAGAACAAAATATAAAGTGCCAGGGTGTTGTAACTTTTTAAAAACATGTCTCATTAGCCTTGTGATGTATGGGTAGAAGAGGAAGTGTCTTGGGGCAGCTTCCTTAAAGTCTCTCAGCCTCATTTTCCACAGCTGTCAAGTGTCTACATCATGTAGTTGCTGTGAGGAGAAAATTATATAATCCATGTAGCACACTATTCCTGATCTATAGTAACCATTCAAAGTTTATTTTTATTATTACACATATTATGATTGTTCATCTAATGGATAGATTCATTCCTGATTCTTCACCCTCTTTAATGCATATATCAAATAACTAAGTTTTACTTCTACTTTTACTTCTGCTATTACATCCCTTTAGCAGTGATGCTCTAGTGCTATCATGAAGGAGAAATTGCTTTTCACAAAAAGTTCCTGTTTGGCAATTGCCCTTCACTAAAGTTCTGTTTATACAGAGTCCTTGCCTTCTAAGGGTTTGCAATCTAATCACACAAGTAATATTTACGCACACAAAACAACTTAATGCCAATACTAAGGGCCATCTTACTAAGGGTGGGCTACATGAGAGCGGTGATCATTCTTTATGTAACAATGACAAGAAGTAGGAGGAGGAGGAAGAGAAGGATAACATTTATTGAATGTTTACTACATGTCAAAAAAGTGCTGAACATTTTAAATTTATTTATCATCTTTAGCCCTAGTGGCAAAATGCATAGGAAGGCACTATGATCCTCCCGGAAACCCTGGTGGCATAGTGGTTAAGAGCTACAGCTGCCAGTTCAAATCCACCAGGTACTCCTTGGAAACTCTATGGGGCAATTCTACTCTGTCCTGTAGGATTGCTATGAGTTGGAATCGACTCAACAGCAATGGGTTATGATCCTCCCATTTTACATATAATAAACTGGGATCTTGGAGACGTTAAGTATCTTCCCCAAGATCATGTCCTCAAAACCAAACCCATTGCCGTTGAGTCGATTCTGACACATAGCAACCCTCTAACAGAGTAGAACTGCCCCATAGGGTTTTCAAGGCTGTAAATCTTTATGGAAGCAGACTGCCATGTCTTCCTCCTGCAGAGTGGCTGGTTGGTTCAAACTGCAGACCTCTGGGTTAGTAGCCAAGCAGGCTTAACCATGAGTGTGCTTGACTACTGCACCACCAGGGCTCTTCGGATCATGTACCAGTAAGTGGAAAAGCCCAGATGTGAACTCAGTTTTTCTGACTGCAGGACTCTAGGTTCTGTCTTAGATTGCTTTGCTGTTCATGGATGTACTCAGAGGGACTAGCATGATGCCTGGAATTTAGAAATAATCAAATAAATTTTTTGTTGAAAGAATGAATCAATGAATTAATACAATGTGAGGTAGTGGCAACACATGCTTATAGGAATGCTGAGAATAGACAGATGCTTTTATTTAATAGTTTATTCAATATACATTTACCAAACCTCTCCCATATACCAGGCATTCAAGGAAGGATGAAATATTATTTGTGCTTTCATGAAATTCATATTCAATAGACAGAATAAATAATTTCGATATACTGTTATAAGTGTTGTAACAGAAGTTCTCCAAATGCTGTAGTAAGATGACTGAAAAAGGGATCTGTCTTGTCTATATTAGGGTGGATAGAATATGTATTACAAGTGAAAAGTCATTAGAATATCTCACATACGAAATGTTTCCCAAGTAGAAGCAAAGAAAGAGACGTCCTAGGCAGAAAGAACAGTGCATTCAGGTACTAGGAGTTGGGAAAGAGTGTAACTATTTTGGAAAACTGATCATATCTGAGTGTCTAGTGTGTGAGTAGGGTAGGAAAATGGGAGGTTAGGAATAATCTGACGTGCAGCTGGTCTTCTGTAGCTGGCAACCCAGAGGAAATGCTTGCATTATGCAGAGGAAGATTGCTTGGAAAAGGAAAGACAAGGCATGGAAACAGTCAAAGTCTCAGGATATAAGTCATAAATATTCTTGCAGACTTCCTAGGAGGTTGAAATGGAGGCCAAGGTTTCACCATCTCATACAGCTCTATGGGGTCGCTATGAGTCTGAATTGACTCAATGGCAACGGGTTCGGTTTTTTTTTTTTTTTTTTTTTTTTTTAATAGAGCTATATCAGCAAGCTTTGGACCAGTTACTAATCTTGCTAGAGAAGGGATTGGTGTGCCCCCATCATATGGCTATAAATCCCACAGCCCAAGGGCCGAGGGCCAGGATCCCTCTCTCTGTAGACTGGTCCTGTTGAGTTTCTTTGTGGTGCCTCAGAGGCTCCAAGCAACAATGGGGCAGTGAATATGTGACTAGATGTTTCCTAATAAACACTGTTCCAGGCTTGGTGAATGTACTACCTGGTCATGTACTCTCAAATGATCAACAGCTGATGAAGCTAGAAAGCAAGTTGGAGGCAGGATGGAATCATTTAATGAGGGACATTAAATGCCTACTGAGGATTAAAAACACAGCTTGGAGGCAGTAGAGAGATAGTAATGAGGTGTGAGAAATAAATGTAGTCTAGAATTGGGAGGCAGCAGGGAATGTAAACAAACCTTTCTAATACCTACCTGCATCCTTTTCTGAGATAATTCATCCTTTACCTACCAACTAGTTTGCAAGAAAACAAAACACATTTTCAGTAAAGAACTGAATATGTTTTCCACAACTACTGGTGATGCAATGGTTAAGTGCTCCACTGCTAATGAATAGATGGCAATTCAAACCCACACAACAGCTCTGCAGGAGAAAGATCTGGCAATCTTCTCCTGTAAAGATTGCAGCCTAGAAAACCCTATGGGGCAGTTCTACTCTGTCACATGGGGTCTCTATGAGTCAGAATTAAGTCGATGGCACCCAACAGTATTCTCAAAGTAGAAGATATCTATATCTATCTATCTATTTATCTATCTATCTAATCTATCCATCTATCTATCTATCAATCATCTATCTATAGAGATTAAAGTCAATGATAAACAAAAGGGAAAGACTCTGATCTCGAAACTTCAGTCATTAGCTGGAGACTATTTTTAGAAAGAGTCAAATTCTAGAAAATTCTTAGAATAGCATTAAAACCAAAAGAAACCACTGTACTCATATATTGCCTTATTTTGTTTTAGAAAGGCTAAACGGAGAACTTGGGCCTTGACAGTAAATAACCCTCCTTTCATTTAGTGGAAGAGGCTCCCTTGCTTCTGTTCGAGGCTCATGATTTCATTTTTGTTTGAATTCACAGCTCCTAATAAACATCATTTGAGAAATTATTCCTTCATTTATTTTTAACTTCACATTTGTTCTTATAATTTCTCATGTTCCAGTCTCGCCTATCTAAAATAAAGAAAGAAAGAAACAGACAAACACAACCACAAACCAATCTATTTCCCAAATCCTGCTGCTTTCTCCTCCACAAGCACAACGAAGCTAGTTTTTCAGTTTCCTGTATTTCCTCTCCTCCCAGCCATACCTTCATACAGTTATCTGCTTTCTGCCCTAAAAAATCTGCTACAACTTCTCTGATCCAAGCCACTTCTGACCTGCCAGATGCTACTCCTAAAGAACATAGTCTATGTTTTATTACTTGATCAATTTATATATTTAAAACTTTAAAGCATTTCTTACTTGACAGTATTTCCTACTTTTCCACAGGTTTTGCTTCTTCAGCCTGGAAATTTGGTACTCCCCACAGTTCTTCCTTGTTATCTTCTTACTCTACGCATTATAACTTGGTGGCCACGTCTACTTTCATGGATTCATCTATGAAGCTAGCAAATTCTACACTTAAATGTCCACATAAAATCTTTCCCCTGAGCGTTAACCAGACATTTCCAACAGTTTACTGGGCCTGAAATTGAACTATATGGGTAACTTTGAAAAGATGACTTAATTTCTTTAAATTTTCTCATTTGTAGAATAGAATAATAATAAATAATAACTTTGCAGAAATTTTCTGGAGCAGAAAATTAAATAAAAAATAAAAATGTATAGTACCATACCTGAAAGTTGATGTGGGTATTATTTTAGGATTATTTCACATCCTATATTTTATTTACTGATCAACTTTCATCCAAAATCTTTTGCTTCCTTAAGTCCATATCTCTGTCAAGAGTGGCATCTTACATATAGTTGTTCAAGTCAATGACTTGGCAGTCTTGTGGTTTTCTTGCTCTCCATTACCTTCCTCATCTTGTTGTTCACCAATTTTGTTGACATACTTAGGATCCATCTGTCTCTATTCTCACAGCCATCACCTTAATTCAATCGCTCATCATTTCTCCCTGGGAAAGAAATGCATTTTAGTTGCCTCCAAATCAGTCTTTTGCCTTGACTTTGATTAAATCTATTCTCCACATTGCTGCCAGAGTTCTTTCTAAAATACAGATGTGTTCATTTTCTCCTCTGTTTAAATACTTCTTTGACTCATAGTAATGTTCTCAAGAAAGTCCTGACTTGGCAGCAAGCCCCACCGGACCCTCTAGAGCCTAAACCCAGCCTACTTTCCTTACCTCCTCCCCCATAACCTAAAAACCAAACCCATTGCCGTTGAGTTGATTCCAACACGTGATGATCCCGTGTGTTACAGAGTAGAACTGCTCCATAGTGTTTTCTAGGCTGTAATCTTTATGGAAGCAGATTGCCAGGCCTTTCTTTCTTGGTGCCACTGGGTGAGTCTGAAGCGCCAACTTTCGGGTTAGTAGATGAGTGCAAACAATTTCTGTCCCCCATAAAGTATCCTATTTTTTATTCTTTTTTATGTAATGCTCCCCCTTGCTAGAATTTCTGTCAACTCTTCTTTGCTTAAATAGATACTATTTTTTCCTTAGTATCCCTTAGAAGTCACTCAGTCTGAGCTAGGAACATCACCTATGTGTCCCCATTATACCCTGCTTTTATGTCTATTATAACACTTAGCACTCTGTGGTGTCCTTGAAAATAAAGTAAGTGATGAAACAACATGAGAAAAGGTGTAGAATTCAAGTGATCACCCTGTGTTTCAGGGATAATGGGGAAAACAATCTAGGTCGGGGAGGCTAGCTATGTTGGGGAGTTCTTGTGTCTGGATCTATGCTTAGTTATATGCCTGGGTCAATCTATTAATTTGGGGAAATCTTGGACAGAGTTTCAGTCTCTTGAAATGGAAAATATTTTTTTTCTGATAACTTGGGTACCTAGATAATAAGATCATTGTACCGGACTGATTATATTAAAGGAGATTATGTATTATAATTCTTCCTTTTCCTCTAACACGAGGAAAGTATGTTGAAGCCACTTTCATATAATATATGACACATGGAATAAGAATGTGTAATTTTTTAATTTAAAATATTCCTTGGAAACATATAATAGCTTCTTGCAAGTTTTAAAATAATTTATGGTGTGAAACGCAAATCTCTTGCCAGAAATATTTATTAACTTGACCCCTTCTTTTGGTATTTTCTTTCAACTGGATTATGTAAAGCACTTAACATATATTGGCCTATTTTACAATAGATTTTGCTTAAAATAAAAATATTGTAATATTTTTGCACTAATTGGTATATTTTTGGTAGTTTGCAAAGGCTAGCTTAAATAAAAAATCACTGCAGATCTTCATATGAAGGTCCCTTTTTATAATTCATGTTAAACCATTTGTCATAGAATCAATTCTGACTCATGGCATGGCAACTCTATGTTTGTCAAAGTAGAACTTTGTTTCATAGGGTTTTCAATGGCTGATTTTTTGCAAGTAGATTGCCAAGGTACCTCTGGGTGGATCAGAACCACCAAACTTTTTGTTGGTAGCTGAGAGCTTAACCATTTGCGCCATCTGGGGACTCCTATACTTCATATTAAGAAAATGGAGACTGAGCTCCTTTCCTATTTTACCCAATGTTCTCTCTCTATAGGAAAACAGTTGGGATAATGAAGGGTCTTGTAACAACTGATAATACTGCCTGTCTAACGTATTTTCCCATGAGGATACAAATACAGCTTTTTGCTAGTGTGGAATGGTAGTCCCTCATCAGTCTGTTCCCTGAAACTCCTCTCTGGAAATGAGTGGAAAACATGCAAGACAGGCACACACAGAGAAGCCAGTGCAATGAAAATCTGAAAAACCAGATCCTGGAGAGTAGGCCTGGTAATGTGTTTTCCTTAGTTGAAGAATATAAGCTGATGCGCTGTTCTGATGTGGCTATGAATGTAAAAGTTAGGAAGCCCACTACTCCCTCATTTCTCAGCTTCTCACCCAGAGGGCTTTTTCTCTCCACAAAGACTCTGGGAAATCTGAGCTTGAGGATAAGCCCCATAGGAATGCAAAGAAGCAATGGCAAACTTCCTTTTTTTTGATTCTTAGTGCAACTCTTTAGTTGCTCTGGGAGTAAAAAATGGCAAAAGCAACCTTGAACGGAACCCATACTCTGAACTGGGACCAGAGTCTCTGATCTGTCAATCAAGCACAGTCAGATCTGTGGTGTTTGGAGCACTAGATTGAAAGACTAAATGCTGATGGATAATCCTAACTATAAAACCTATTATTTTCAGATCCTTTTTCTACCCCACTACCCAATCCCAGAGGAAACAAGATCCTGGGAGTTTCTCACATAAATTTCTTATTTATAATCATTACACATGTGTGGAAAACAGAGAATTAGTTTCAAGTAGCATTTTTCATAAGAAAAAATGTATTAAAAAACAAAGTTATTTGAGAGAAAAATCTTTGCATTACAAGGCAAAAGGAAAAAAGAAAATCAGCAGATAAGCTATAATTAGATTTCTTTGGAAACTAGAAATAGTCTTCATAATTTTAATTTAGAACTATGGCCAAATGTCATTTACTTAATGCTTTTAGAAAATATTTCTTGAAGATATCTCCTTTGCTTTCAGAAAAAGGACAAATGTATATCTTGAAGGTTAAGGCTTTGGATCAATTACATTTACAAGTATTTTGCTATTTGTTTAAATGTTTTTAATTGGAAAGTAGCAATTAGCTCAGTTTTCGCTCTTAGTAAATGCTCATTATTATGTCTCTTAATGTTCTCTGTGTGACCATGCATATCTTTGAGAGTTTCTTGGAAGAAAATTACTATAATTTATTTCTGCACACTGTCCACTCGGTATTTGTGTTGGGGGTGTGTGTGTGTATGTGTGATTAAACACTGGAAATTGTGTTTATACATTTTTTTTTCTTAGAAAATTCAACTCTAATGCAATTAACTTGCCTGTGAGAAAATGGGTATTAAGAAGCTCAGCTTTCTGTGGGGCAGTTGTTAGTATCTCTGCATATGCGGAGACAAGTCTTTTCAGCTCTCTCTTGGCATTGTTCTGGCTACTGCCAGAAAGCTGAATCTTCCATTTCTTTTTATTGAATAAGTACAAGATGGTCTTAGACTCCTATGAGGACAAAGGGATTGGACTTGGGATTCATATTATTTATAAATTAAATATTATATTGGTTTTTTTTGTACTCAGAAATCTTAACCTCAAGATCAAAGTACTGCTGAAACAGTGCTTGAAAAATACATATTTTAATATTTATCTTTAAAATCAAATGTGCATGAAAGTGTAGCACTGTTGATAGGATGGGGTAAGAAAGCAGATATGGAAGAATTGAAGGAGGCCAAGTAGAACAGGAGGAATGGTGATGCCAGGAAATGGGAGATCTCGTTCTGGGTCAAAAGCTGACTTCAACTCTCTGGGCATTTGTTTCTTCACCTGTTACATTATGAAACTAAATTAGATTAATTTCAAGGCTCATTCCAGATGTGAATAATTTTTAAAAATCATTTACATTCAAATGTACTTCTAATCACAGATTTTTATTTGCAATCAACTGGTTTATATAATGGTATCCACTTGAGAAGCTCTTATTAAATCAATATGATAATTAAGAGATTTATTCAACAAGCATTTATTGAATGTTTACTATATCTCAAGCATTACAAAAGATATGTGATTTAATAGATGAATCACACTCTTTCTGCCCCTGAAATTGACTCAAAAGAGCCAAAAAGACCTGCTTATTATTGTACACTGTGAAAAGTGCTATAATGGAAACATACAAACAATGCTAAGGGCTTTTACTTAAGGAAAGGATGAGATTTTCTGGGGGTAAGAGTGTATAAGCTTCACAGAGAAAATGATATTTGAGTTGTGCCCTAAAGGATGAGAAGGGGTAGGACAGATAAGGGAATGAAGAATCATATTTGAAATAGCATAAGCAAACACGTTCAACAGTTTAGGTATATGCCAGAAAACCACAAGGAGTCTTCTTCTGTTACTTTCATTTCAAGTCAAAGGGCAGTCATTGCTTGCTTTCCATGTGCTAGGTAATGTAGTTAGCTTTGAAGGGGAAAAAATGTAGAAAGTACAGTCTACTGGGGAGTATAAATAGGCAATTCCAGTAAAACATATTAAATATGATAGAGAGGAGTCTAGGGTGCTATAAGAATACAGAGATGGAAATCTTACCCAGTTCAAGAGAAGACAACACTTGGCTCTGTCTTCAAAAATAAGTAAAATTAGTATGTCAAAAGTGAAAGATATATCTCAGAAAAAGAAGACCGGAAGGAGCTAAGAAACAGAGGTGAGAAAGAGCAGGGTAAGGATGGAGGTCATTATTGTTGGAATATAAAGGTAAAAATAGAGAGTATGAAAAATGAGGCTAAAGGTAAACGGAAGAGGCAGATTATAGAAGTTTTATATACTGTATGGTAGTGTTTGGAACATACCCTCTAGGCTTTGATGAAGCTGTTGGAAGCTTTTAAACTGGGATATGACTTGGTCCGATCTGTATTTCAGGAGTATGGAAGATGGATAGGAGGGGCAGAGACCACAGCTGGAAAGATCAGTAGGAGATCACTGCAATGTTCAAGCAAGAGGCGAGGAAGAGCAAAATACAAAGTGAAAGCAGAGGAAAATAACAGATTAATTAGATTTGTATGAATTACATTACTTTTAAGAGTAAAATCAGAAGAATTTTGCAACCAATTATATGAAGAGATTTAAGAAAAAAGGAGATGAAGATGACTTGTCATCACTATTTTGATTCCTCCTCATTTGCACAACCCCTTAAACTTAAAGAAACCTAGGGCTCAGTCCCTATGACACTCTTTCTCTCTGTCATTGTCTTTTTATAGGTAGTAGGTAGGTAGGTTGGTAGAAGCCCTGGTGGTGCTGTAGTTGAAGCACTTGGCTGCTAACCGAAAGGCCAGCAGTTCGAACCCACCAGAATCTCCATAGGAAAAAGATGTGGCAGTCAGCTTCCATAAAGATTTACATCCTTGGAAATCCTCTGTGGCAGTTCTACTTTGTCCTGTAGGGTCGCTATGAGTCAGAATCAAATTGACAGCAATGGGTTTGGTTTTGGTTAGGTAGATAGATAAACCAATCCCTGGGTGGTGGAAATGGTTAATGCATTGAAATGTGGGAGGTTTGAGTCTACCCAGAGATGCCTCTGAATAAAGGTCTGGCAGTCTACTTCTGAAAAATCAGTCCTTGAAAACCCTATGGAGCACAGTTCTTACTCTGACCCACATGGGGTTGTCATGAGTCAGAATCGATTTGATAACAACTGAGTTTTCTGATACATAGATTGATTGATAGATAGGCAGTCTGTTGATGATTTCTTGGTGATTTCACCAAATTTCATTCTTTAAGTGCTACCAATCTGGCACCATCCAACAGAATTTTGTGTGATGATGGAAATGTTCTATATCCGCACTGTGTCATACAATGGTCACCATCCTTATGTGCCAATTGGCACACTAAATGCTTAAAATGTGGCTAGTGTGACTAACTAAATTTTCATTTTATTTTAATTAATTTAAATTTAATGTGTCTAATAGCTACCATACTGGGCAGCAAAATTCCAGCTACTCAATGTACTTATCCAGCTTGGGTCTTCCTCCTCAACAGCAGACTATATTCAACTATCTGCTCAATACCTCCACATGGGTTTCCGATGGGCATCTCAACTTAGCAGTTTAAAATTCAACTCCTGATCATTCCCTGAAACCTGTTCCTCCTAATGTCTTTCTCATTTCAGTAAACAGCTCAACTTTTGAATTTTCCTTTAGTTCTCACTCTAACACCCTATTTTCCATCTGTTAGACAATCAAGTCAACAACATATATCCAGAATCTCACCAATTCCTTACCACTTGCCTACTTAGTACAACTTAAGTACAACTGCCTACTTAGTCCAAAATAATATTACATCTTGTCAAAATTATTGCAGTAGCTTCCTGACTGGCCCCTCTACTTTGAATTTTGCTCTTTGTGAAAGTCTATTAAAATAAATAGGCCATATAGTGTTATTCTCCTACTCAGAATTCTGAGTAAAACCTAAAATCCTTGCAATAGTCTATACAATCCGGCCCTTTATTTCCTGTTATCTTACACTCTCTCCCCTGTGCTAACTCTGCTCTAGTCACACTGGATTTCCTTGCCGTTACTTAAAAATGCCAGGCATGTATTCTAGGCAAAGCTTTGCATTCACACAGTTTCCTCATCCTTTGGATGTCACCATAGCTTGCTTGTTATCTCCTATATGGCAAGTTCAAACACTACCCTAACAGTAAGGTTTTCCCTGGCCATATAATTCAAAATTTCATTACCCCAAGTTTGCAGTCTTCATCTCCCTCTTTATTGTTCCCTTCAGTACTTAGCACCATCTGGGACAACACATATTTTATTTATTTATTGCCTGTGGTCTCCCTAGCTAGAATGTAAGCTCCCTGTGGGTGGGGATTTTTATCTATTTTATTCATTGATACAGTCCCAGTACTTAGAACACCACTTGAAACCTGAAATCTGGTAGGTGCTCAATAATATTTTTATTGATTAAATGACTAAGTAGTTTTCAGATTTGTAATTCATGTTGAATGGTGGTTATCATTAGACTGCAGGGATATAGGGGAATAGGCATAATGCATAGTAGGAACTTAATAATTATTTGTTGAATGGGATTTTTAAATGAATCTGCGAGAAGTAGCATGAGATGTTTAGTCCTATGTGGTAAGAATTAAGATAAATGGGGTGAAGATCAGTTTGGTATGGGAGGGTTAGTGTAGCAAGAGATAAGGCTGTAATGCCAATGAGTTTGAATTGTATTCCTTAGAAGAGGGGACCATTAATGATTTTAAGCTGTGAAATGATACCTGTGGATTCTGACAAAGCAATAAACTCTGTTTGCATTGCCTCTTTTGACATCCAAACTAATCTCTGCCATCACAGGCCCAGTTCATGTCCTCATCATTCTTACCTGAACTATTGCAATAAGCTCCCAACTGATCCCTCTGTCTCCAATTTTTATTCCTGAAATCCATCTTTCACCTTGCCTCATATTGATTTCCTAAAGCATATATTGGTTCCTTTAGTGCTGACTTTCTGCCCCACTGACATTTCTCATATTTATATATAAACCTGCAGCCGGCTAGCTCTGATTCTTCAGGGGCAACTAATTGAATATACTGAGGAAAGTTGTTATTATGGGCTAAGGGCTAGAGTCTCATATAGAGTCAAGGACTTCTCTTTACTTATCAATATATGTTAAAAATAGGTATTTATTTGTAAGGTTCACCGCCTCCGAAAATACACTACCGTATTTGCTGTTCACTAAAAGTTCTCCAACTGTAGGCACTTGCCAAAAGTCACCCGTATTGTCGAATGATTTCGCTTCATGATGACAGATGTTTGGCATTTTGAAGCTAGGCTTTGGGGGATAGGTACAAGGTATACCCTTAGCACATGCATAATGGGCACCTTTGCCAGCTTCAATGGCAAGGTGTTTCTGACTCAGCCCTGTAATTCATGGGAATTTACTTTCTGTGGTGCACGTTAGTAATTTGGGAATGACAGAAACATATGCCTTGTCTGACAAACCTGAAAGTGACAGGAGGTAAGAGCAAATTTGCTAGAAGTCTTATTCCAGTTGACAATCATCCCCTGGTGACATTAATGAGGCTTTAAGTATGTTGATATAAATCAAGATACAGCCAGAAGCAAGGCCAAGGTAACTTGAAGAAACTGAAATTGGCTGCATTACTGTCCCGGGGCAGATGAAGTAATGATGTTGCTTTCAGCGTAGAGGAAATTACCAACCTCCTTAAACAGTCAGCTAAAGGAAAAAAAAAAAAAAATCCAACATCCGCTATCTCAACCGAACAACTCTGACATCCAGAGGAGAGCTAGGGGAATTAACTTGTGAAAATACCAGTTGCCTAAATCAGAAATCTGGGAGTCATCCTCATTTTCTCTCTTACCCCCTATACCAGTCATTTCCAAGTTTTGTAAATTTTACTCTTAACTATTTCTCAACTCTTACTCTGCTTCCTTCCCCTCCCCATAATTGTCTACACTTGATACACCTTTAATAGTCTTCTAACTGGTCTTCTTGCTTTCACCACTTTCCTCCTTTGAATCCAGCCACTAAAAGGTAACAGAGAGAGACTTGGCATAAAAATTACTTAAGGGCAACACAATGATGTCTGCATCAAGTTAATAAGTAATGTTTAATTGGTGCTTATGTATCAGGCACTAGTCAAATGATTTACATTTGCTATTTTATCTAAATAATAAGTCTGTGCGGTAGGATTATTATCCCCAACAACAGATAAGGGAACTGAGTCACAGAGCAGTTAAATAACTTATTCATGTTCTCAAATCTCTTAAATACAAGCACTTAGAGCTAAATCCAGGTAGTTTGTCTCCAGAAGCTGTGCTTTTAATCACTATGTGATAATCCTTTCTTAGGATGACAACGGGTGATCAGGCACTTTCTACCTAACCTAGTAACTCCTTGCACCTCATCATACCCACCCTACATCTCAGCCACCTTCACTTACAATCTTCAGAGTATTCCATGCATGCCTTAATCTATATGTCTATCGGTATATTGGGATATTAACCTATGTGATTGGCTTCTCCTCCCTTTTTCTACCTGGCTTACCCATTGTTGTCAGGTTGATTCCGAGTCATAGCAACCCTGTAGAACAGAGAAGAACTGTCTTACAGGGTTTCCAAGACTATAAATCTTTACAGAAGCAGACTGCCACATCTTTCTCCTGTGGAGGAGCTGGTGAGTTTGAACTGCCGACCTTTCGGTTAGCAGCCAGGGCTCCTTTCTACCTGGCTTATATATTATTAAATGTTGCCTCTTGGAGGAAACCCGCTTTTTACTCTTCCTGCAGACTGAATTCATAGTATGGTGTCCTGTTACATTGTGGCCCTGAACCCTCTAAGAATTGGATAATTGCTTTAAAAAACAAAACAAAATATATTTCCGAGATTCATCTTAGATCCATTGGAGAAAAGTCCCCAAGAATCATCATTTTTAAACTCACTTTCCATGTAATGCTGTTTCACTTTCATATTTAAGATCCATGTGTATAGTGATGATGTGTTTGGGCTCTAGAATTAGGCAGATGTGAGTCCAAATCTCAGTTTAGTCACTTACTTTCCATGTAATGCTGTTTCACTTTCATATTTAAGATCCATGTGTATAGTGATGATGTGTTTGGGCTCTAGAATTAGGCAGATGTGAGTCCAAATCTCAGTTTAGTCACTTACTGTGTGACCTTGAGTTGGTTACTTAAACTGGCTGAACCTTACTTTCTTTAGCTATAAAATGCAGCTATGAACAGTGGCTCATCATAGGATCACAGGGAGAACAAAAGAAAATCAATGTAATAGGCTTTGCAGAGGGTGTGGCACTTAATAAATGCTCAGATAATGCTGGGTATTGTTACTGTTGCCCTTGTTTGCTAAAGTAGCACTTTGCTAATGCAATTAATAGGAGAATTCCTTAAACTGTTTTACAGTTGTGGGTTACTTGTTTCTCTCACACTGGACTGACTAGAAGTGTCTTTCAGTTCTGTTCTCCCAACACCCAGCACAATCACTCATACAATATAAGGGTATAATATATGTTAGATGAATACATGATTAAATAATTTCTGAAGGTCCCATTTTTGTTTAAAAAAGAAATTTCAAATTTAAATTTAAAATAGAGCCTTGGGATAAAAGGAACCCAATTATTTGTATATTTAAATATGTGCTTTCTGAATTTTGTTTTAAAGCAGCTTTAAAGTAAGATATATTCATTGATGAAAACTTGGGACTTTAACAAAATATTCTTTCACTTAATATATATTTATGGAAAGTCTACTAGGTACTTAGTAATCTTCTAGGCTCTGAAGACACAGTAGCTTAAAAACCATGCCAAAAAAAAAAAAAAAATTCCTGCTCTCATGGAGTTTACACGCTAGTATGTGTGTGATATAGGGAACGGACAATAGCTAGGCAGATGATAAATAATATAGTGTATTCACTTTCTGTTACTGTGTAACAAATTACCACAAATTTAGCAGCTTACAACAACATACAAATATTTTATCATAGTGTTCATGAGTCAGGAAGCTGGGCAGAGCCTAGGTGGGTCCTGTGGAAGGCTGTCAACCAGGTTGCACTCCTTACTGAACCTCGGGGTCCTATTCTAAGTTCCCATGTTTATTGACAGAATATAGTCGCTTGAAATTGTAGGACTGACGTCTCCACTTTCTTGGTGGCTCTCCGCTAGAGTCACTCTCAGCTCTTAGAGACTCCCATGCCATGTGCTCCTCTAACAGGCTTCTTACAACCTACAGCTTCCTTCTTTAAGGCCATTTGGAGACTCTCTTGCTCCAATCTGCTAAGAGTCCTATATAATAAAACCTAATAAAGGAGTGATTATCCCACCACTTTTGCCATATTCTGTTGGTGAAAAACAAATCACAGGTTCTGCCCCTATTCAATAGTAAGCAGTTTATGTAAGAGTGTGACTCATTGGGGGTCTGCTTAGAATTCTGCTTAGCACACAAGTGTGTCAGCTAGTGATGAGAACTATGGAGAAAAATAAAGTGGGGAAGAGAGACAGGATGTGTCAACGTAAGGGGCAGAGGAAGTGCAGTGTGAATGTGAGTGGCAGGAGAGGAAAAGTTCTCTTTGTTATTTTGGTTAATATATTTTGTATATTTTCTTAATAGCTTCCAACATAAATAATATATCACTAATAGGGTATAAAGAACTGGTTAAATATTGGGGATTGAATAAAATTGAGATTTAATAATAAGAACAACTATATGAAAATCTTATCCATGCAGACAAAATCTGAGAGCAGAAAAGAAGCAGCTCACACAATAAAATAGACATCTTAGAAATCAGTCTCACACAAAAGGAGAAAAGTACAAATGAGCACTTTTCTTCTCAGGGATTTCCATTCATCAGTTAAGAATGTGGCTTTCTTCTTTTATTACTTGTAATTCATCTCAGAAAGTTCTTTGTTCCCTAGAGGAAACGTGTTTTACTCATTCCCACTCGCTGTGGGATTGGGTCCCTGTGAAGCAGTTATTTTTAGTCAACAGTTTATACCCCTAATTTGTTTCCTGAGGATTATCACTGGTTAACCCACCAATCTTTACAAGCGCTATTTATATCCAAATCAAATAAGAATCTTAAAAGCCATCACTGTCAGAGGAGTTAACTGGTTTCCTTAATAAGTTTTCTTTCTGGGTGAGACAGGAAGAAACTTGATGTGATAAGAGATGTCTACGTGTCAACAAGTCGATTTTGAGTCATGGCAACCTCATGTGCCACAGAATAGAACTGCCACATAAGATTTTCTAGGCTGTAAACCTTATGGGAGCAGATAGCCAGGTCCTTCCCCACGGAGCCTATGGGTGGGTTCAAACCGCCAACCTTTTGATTAGCAGCAGACACTTAACCCTTGTACCACCAGGGATCCTTAAGCCATATGTACCATGTTGCAGACATCATCAATGGCCAAAACAACCCCAACCAACATGGAACCCTTCTCCCCCAGCCACCCTGGAGACTTTCATCTTTTCATAGGAGCAGTGACTTCTTCCCACTCTTGGTTTTCTTGTTCTTTGGCTCTGGAGATATTTTGATCTCTGTAAGAGGATTTCTGTGGAGTGAGTGGGAGGTGGACAAAAGAAGGTAGAACTAAAACCAGTAAATTTTGCTACCAATCATCAGCACTACTGAATGGCTTGATAAGAATGAAGATTAAAACAATAACAACAAAAAAACACTTTAGATAGGAAGAAGTTTTGAACTTATTTTCAGCTTTTAATTATTTAATGTCTATCCACATTATATAAGATAAAATTAAGGAAATAATACTATTTTGTACAATTTCTGTAAGAAGCCCTAGTGGTGCAATGATTAAGTGCTCAGCTGCTAATCTAAAGATTGATTGTTCAAAACTACTCAGCAGCTCCACAAGAGAAAGGTGTGGCAATCTGTTCCCGTAAAGGTTACAGTCTAGAACACCCTATGCGGCAGTTCTACTCTGTCCTAGAGGGTCGTTCGTTATGAGTTGGAAATGACTCTACAGGGCAGTGGATTTGTTTTGTTTTGTTTTTTTCCCATTCAGTAACAGACCCAATGTAGACTTTCACATCTTATAAAGTAGATCAACAGTGGATGTTTGATTTGGTAAGTATTGTCTGAATACCGCATTTTGAAGAAAATGTGTGCCTTCTATGTTTGTGAAACGCCGCCCCTCCCCCCCGCCCGGAGCTATTTTCTTAAGCATGCTATGCTAATTTTTTTTTTTTACAGCACCATGTCAAAAAAATTGTCATAGTGGTGCTTACAAAAATGCCTCCTCACAAGGGGAGGGAGTGATTGGCAAACAAATGTAAAAGGCATGTATTATTTGTGTAAAAATACAGTAATCCATATATGAATTTTTTAAAATCTTGTGTCTATGTTAAAAATCCATATAAAATTTGTTATATAAAGAATGTCTTTTTATATAACGTTTTTTTTTTTTTTTTCACATAACAATATGTTTTAAATTACCATTACATACACATACACACAGACTGCTATCTCTGGTAAAGGTAGTAAAGCTTGGAGCACCAGCAGCACATCAAATACCACTGAGTAACCCAGTTTTAGAAGAACAATAAAAAAGTCTACCCAAGGCACTAGTTTAATGATCAAATTGTTGACAGTGTCTAAGCAAAACTTAGGTATTTTGAACATAATCTTTATTCTGATATCAGTTTTTTACTTGAGCATTTACCTGTTGTATTACTGTTGTGGATAGACTTATGACTTAAATGTATCAACCGTTTGTATTCAGCAAGCAAAAATACACATACATGAAAGCTTTCAAAAGCAGAGTTTTGTTCAGTTCTCTTATTCTTTCTCACACAGGGAGTCAAGTAGAATTTACCAACTCAAGGTGATTTTGATGGTTTCTCAGCCTACTTGTCTCTCATTCTCTGCTTTTCTGTCTTGTTCTCCCATTTTCTGTCTGTTCTTCACCTCTATCTCATAATGTCACCATCAGCCTCTGTTTTTATCCCATGATCTGTTTTTGCCATTTGAAGAAATTCTGTTTCACTAGTTTCTTCTCTGTTCATGCTTTCATCTCCATCTAATTCTTCTTTTCCTGTCTGTTTGCATTTTTCCTATTTATACCATCATTTGCATTGAGTTGTGTCTTGAAAATTTTCCTCAGTTCCTTCTGCTTTGGCTGTTTGTTTGACAAAAGAAAATTCTTCATTTGGTATTTACTAGTTTCTTGACTTCAAAATAATAGGAAGCATAGTTTTGTGGCCATAAAAATGTAGATATTCATAAAGTTTAACTCATATGTTTAGCTAAGTTCATTCCTTTAGGCAATCTTACAAACCTGGTAGCCTATTAGACATCCCAAACATAACAGCAGGAGAGATCTTGTGTTTTCTCTGTCATGTTAAAGCCTTCTATCTAGGGTCTCAGGAATAAATCCTAAATGCCCATTGCCTATCAAATTACACCTTTCACCATGAACATCCACTGTGTTTGCTCATTCTGTATGATGGGGTTTTGTTTTGGTTTCTAGACTGAACGCTCATTTGTCCATTAGACCTGGAAGCCAGAATCAGAATTCTACCCAATTTGGTGAACACAGATTTTTCCTGAGTGATCATTTTAAATTCATATTCTTAGGAACTGGGCCCTTTTCCTCAAGTCATGGCAGGAATCTGGACAGATAGACCACTCACAACCATAGAGCTACCAGTGTCATCATTCCCAGAGATTTTTTTTTACTTCGTGCTCAACCTGCAAAGTCAGATTAAGCTTGGAGCAAACAAGACTTTGCCATGATACTTAGACACTCTGATTCAATTGGTACCACAGAAGAGCCAGGCCTTCTGCAAACTTTACTCCCTAACCTGCAACTTTCACATTTTTAGCTAAATTTTTCTAGATTGACCTGATATTGTGACCATGTAAGTTTTGTTTGCTAGACTTCCTGAGTTATGGAGATGTTACTTCATTATTAGTTTATTTTATATAAATATATAATATGTGTATGTGTCTGTCTGCATGTAAGTACATGTCTGTATCATCATATATATGTGTGTATATATTTTGTCTACATATCTATACCTTCATATTACCTTTAAGCAATTTAACCAAAAAAAAAAAACAGAATCCATTGCCGTCACGTCGATTTCAACTCATAGCAACCCTATAGGACAGAGTAGAACTGCCTCATAGGGTTTCCAAGGAGCACCTGGTGGATTCGAACTGCCAATCTTTTGGTTAGCAGCTGAACTCTTAACCACTATGCCACCAGGGTTTCCAGTTTTCTTATAAGACCATATTATTGAAAAGGTAACTTTTCTCTGCACTTTTCCAAAATACTAATCAGCTTTATACTATTCTTCAATGTGGTTACGATTCTAAATATATGATGGTATATCTTTAATTAGAGTCTGTAGCCAAACTACTGGTGATGTCATGGCAAAATCACATAAAATCCAGGACATTATTTTTCTTTTCAAGGTATCAGAATCCTTTTGAGCATTAGTTAATGAATGGTTAAAAAAAAATTCATTTACTTTGTCTTATTCAGGGAAATGAAATGTTTTGCCTAGAATGTTAAAAATGTGAGTAATTGGAACAAATGATCAATTCCAGTAAATAAGGGAATAACTCTTCAAATTGTTTGCTTCTGGAAATAGCTATGATGTCTTTAATCCTCTTGGTATTTCCACCCAGACCTATTTCACATTAAATCTATTCACAGAAGCTAGAAATAGAAATGAGTAACGATAGATCATCCCTTCTATTCTTCTGCTAGCACAGTGTGGTTTCCTGCATTTTAGTTTGGGGAAAGATATGCATTTACATGTCTCTTATGTTAGATTTACTAGACAGTCATTTGTCAGACTCTTAATACTTAATAAACTAAAAATTTCTTAAATGTATCCCACATTTCACTTATGTACTATTCAACTTTCCTCCCAGCCTTGTTTCTGGGATGATACCACCTGCTTGGTTGCTTGCCCACTTTGATGTCTACTTCCAAGTGTTTGTAGAAGTCCAGGGTTCTCTCTCAGCCAATCTGTAAGCATTTTCTTCTTTTATCTTAATGTCTTGGTTATATACTTTATTCCTTTAATCAGATTATCTTCTAAACTTGATTTATCTGGATATTTTTCAAATATATTACAACTTTAATTGCCTATGACGATAGATTCAGTTTATCTTTGGATATCTTTGCTAGAATGTAAGCTTCATGAGGTCAGGGGTCTTTTCTTCTTTTGCTCACTGACAAATGCTAAGCACTTTAGGAGAGAACATTTTTTGAATGAGTATATCTTGGCCCATTAATGTGTTGGAACAAACTCTTGCTTAGACTAAATTAATTGTAGTTTAAAAATCCTTAAACTTTGCTACTTGTTTTTAATCTCAGTTTCATATATTGAAAAAACTCAATTTATATGTGGATCTCATAGGAATCTCTACTAAGCCTTGTGGATAGGGGAAGTATTTATTCATATTCTCAATAAATTCTTATTCAGCACCTACCATGTGTGTCACCACGTGCCATGTATTTTGCTGGATTCAAGGGGTTCAGCTAGAACAATCAGGCATGGTCACTACTCTCATAGAGCTTAGAGACTAGTAAAGAAAACAGACATTGGTCAAATGATTATTAGAGCAATAATTATATGAGTACAAGTTTGATTTGTTCTACGCAGACTTGAGTACAAGTCAATGCCATGCCACTCCCCTACTTGTTCTAAGCAGGAATAGGCTAGCCTAAGCCCATTGTTTGGCATACAGAGGCAGGCTTTTGACAATAGGCTCGCTTATATATGCCTTGTAGGTTCTTATAGAATCTTATAAATGTGCTTTGTGACACTCACTACAAATATAATTACACATCAATCATTAATTGTGCACTTAGTTGATTAATGGCTATCTTTCCCCAAAACATTAGCTCCCAGAGGGCAAAAGCTATGTAGATCATATTCAATTCTGACTCCCAGTGTCTAACACAGTGTGTTACCCTCAGAAGATGTTTTATTAATATTTGTTGAAGAAATGAATGAGCCATATTCATCACCTAAAACAACCCGGTGATAAGTGACTGCAGATTGGGTCCTTTATTGTCACTGCTTTTTCAGGAACATATTGCTGAGCTTGCGTCTACTGGACAGACTACTTTCTATGATTTAGTTGAATCTGGGGGAGAGAAGTGTTAAATGATGCAATTTATTTGTTAAGCAGGTATTGTGTACTTGCTAGATACAACACAGGTCCTAAAAGCTGTTGTGAGTAAGAAATAAACAGAAAATAAAGGATTCTTAAAAGCCAAAGCTCCTAAGCTTTGGTGATTACTGTGGGTGGGGTGGGATTGAATTGTATTTTTTGCCATCTTGGGTATTAGAAAGTGAGAGGACACTGATACTGGTTTAGAAGAGCAGTTCTCATTTTTTTTATCCTCGGGATCCCTTTACACTTTTAAAAATTATTGAGAACACCAAAGTGTTTTTGTTTATGTGGGTTATATTTATAGATATTTTATATATTAGAAATTAAACCAGAATTAAAATATTAATTCATTTAAAAATAGCAATAATAAACCCACTGCATTTTAACGTAAATAACATATTTTTACGAAAAATAGCTGTATTTTCCAAAACAAAATAAAATAATGAGATAAGTGGCATTGTTTTATATTTTTGCAAATTTCTCTAATGTCTAGCTTAACAGAAGACAGCTGGTTATTCATAGAGTAAGAAAGGTAGAATGAAACGTTGTAGTTTAAATACAGGACATGCGCCATTTTATGACTGGGTGACAAGGTACAAATTTTAGGTGCTGATGCTATTTTTTTCTGGCCTCTATCACTCAGTATTCCTAGCTCTGAAATGTCCTAATTTGTGCACTAGTTTCCCATGTTTCTGTCTTTTGCTTGGATTTGCATACAGCCTCTCACCTAAGTAAGTATTTTATCTGCTACCTGTATTGTTGGCGTAATATCGTGGTTCTGCTCTCCTGGGAAATTCCCTATTTTCCCTTTGCAGCACTCTATTTCTTTCAGTGTCCTATCTCTCAGTTCTTGACACAAATAACGGCAACATTTCCCCACAAGTCCTGTTGTTTTGGCCCCTTCTATATGAGGCTGGCTCATTAGATACAATATCTGTATTAAATTTAAAACATATTTCCTTTTAGACTAATGAAGGTCACTATACTAAATTAGCAAAAGTCTAAACGTCTTCCCAAGTTGAAAGGAAAGGACATTGGTGGTTCAGGGGACATCAGTGCTTCAGTGAAAGAATTCTCGCCTTCCGTGAGGGAGACCCGGATTTCATTCCCAGCCACCGTACCTTATGTGCAGCCACCACCTATCTGTCGCTGGAGGCTTGTGTGTTGCTACAATGCTGAACAGGTTTCAGCACTTCCAAACTAAGACAAACTAGGAAGAAAGACTTGACACTCTAAATCTGAAAATCAGCCAATAAAAACCCTATGGATCACAGCTGTCTGATCTGCAACCCATCATGGGGATGGTGCAGGACTGGGTAGTGTTTTGTTCCCTTGTGCAGGAGTCATCAGGAGTCAGGGACCAACTTGACATAGCTAACAAAAACACCAACATGATGTGATTCAATATAAAAATGGACTATGTATACGGCGGCATGGAAGAGCAAAAAACCAATAACAGTGTATTTTGTCAATACATTGTTTCATTTACTCTGCCGAATTATTTTAATTAAATGAAAGTAATGGTTTGTAGGTGAATTTCCATACTGAATCTAATTAATATGTTGGTTCACGTGCTCATTATATAGGAATCACTGCATTGTTTTTCTACTCCCATTGTGGTTAACATATCTGAATTTAGTATTAACAAAAATTACATGAATGGCTTTCATCTCTCTTCCAAAGAACAAATAAGAAGGTTATATCACTATATTGCACCCCGCCCGTTATGTCCTAACTGCTGTTTCTTTTATCTAGATTCAATTTAATTATTACTTTCCTGAGGCCTCTCACCATGTACAACTCATCCTGCATACAGCAGTGAAAAACAGATTCCTAAGCCATCATTTAGACCCTGGTGTTTTCTTTTTCAGAAGCCTATAATTTTCTTTTGATGCCTAATTGTCCTTACAAAGCCCTCTACCTATTGTTTCCTTCCTTCTTAGCCTCTGGTCTCCTGCTGTTACATTCAAGGTACGTTCTACGCAAGACTCTTCCAGCTTTACTCTCACAGTGTATATGCTTACATCTCTGCCTTTCTTTCATCCATTGCTTTAAATTCTATCCTGAGATCTTTGCTATGCTGAAAGTTGTTTTTCCTCCCTAGGATTTTAAAGTTACTTTACAAATATTTTTTTTTAAAAATTAAGACTCTCTGCCAAATGCATTTAACTTCCAGGAAAACTTATTAGACTTTTAGAAAGATTTTTTTCCCTCAAAATTCATTAAGTCTCTTAAAATCTAAAATGGTTGCTGTTTTGAATTAATTTATTTTCCTTCATTTTGTATTTTGTTTACATATGTCTTTGTTCACATTTTCCCAATATAGTTCATCTCTATATCAATTAGATAATAATAATAGTTACTGTTTTTAAAAACACATTATGAAACATTGTTTTCTAAACATTATCTTTAATTAGCATGACTTCTGTGGCAGAACTATTGCCTAAATACAGTGATATAGGACACATAGCCTTCCCCCATACTATAATGAGAGTGTAATTTGAAACGTGTGGGTGAGCAAACTGATTCTGGTGTGGAAGTAGGCAGCGCCTTGGGGACTGTTGTCTAAGTATATAAATGCAGGGATACCTCACCGAGAACTCTTGGAAGGCTGCACGTGCACATTGCTTCACTTCCTGAATCCGGTCAGGTGTAGCTGTATACCTGCCCTGTTTCGGCACATGCCAAGAGAAGGGGAGAGCTGACAAGAAGGGAAAACCCAATGTCCTGATGCCCTGTGAGTCTTGGCTGGGACTGGAGCCCCCTGAGCCACCTAATGCTGGAAGTGCTCACACTGGCCAAGCCTTATACAGGATTGTTCAACCTGCTCAGATGGGTAATAGAACAGGAAATCAAGAGTAATAAAAACAAAAACAACAATAGTAAGAATTATAGCATGTAAGTATATGTATCCAGAGATCTTTGCTAGGTTTGAAGTTGTTTTCCTCCTTAGGATTATAAAGTCAAAAAATAATAATAGTAATTTAAGACTCTCTGCCCAAATGTGTTTAACTTCCGGGAAAACTGTATACACCCAATGTATGTAATTATATATTATATACACAATATTTCTGTATCTGTATCGATATCAGTATCTGTATCTATCTATACACAATATTTCACTGGTTCTGTTTCTCTAGGGAGCCTAAGACACCCTTAGTCTCTGAACTTCTTTTACCTTATTGAGAAGTTATTTTCTCTGTTCATGTTTTTGGTGGCAGAAAAAGAAACAAATAAGAGAAGTGTATTAGAAGATGTTACTCTCAGGTAGTCATATTTTTTATTTTTTAAAAGAAAAGTATATCGTAGTTTGTGATAGGAATGCATAGTGACCATATATTGTCCAAACCTGGACTCTTGAATCTCAAAGGAGATGTGGAAAATCTGTCAACAGTTGCCAATTGATTTATAACAGGTTTAACTGGGACTGTCACCAGGGAACTGTTGTATGTGGTCACCTTATGCCTATGCCATTGTTAGATAACTGTATAATATTAAGCATTTTTCTGGACACAGTTCAAATAGCTAAGCATATTATTTGTCTATTATATAAAATATATATATATAACGAAAAGCCAAAACATTTTCAAAATTACGAATTGTGCATTATGTTATACAATTAATTGGATAACACAGAAATAATTGATATTCAAGCTTTTTTCCAATCCCACTAGTAATATTTCCTAAAAATTACATTTAGTATTTTACATTAGTTAGATAAAAAATTATTGACCATTATCTTCCCCTCGTTACACAAAGTGAGAAAAAATAAAATTTCTAGAAGAAATAAACCAGAATACCAATTACTAATAGTATATAATTTTCATACCTTCAAAATATTGCTTATTAATATTTATCTTTTATATCTCATTAATATACTCATTAGATTATGTCAGTTTTCTTTTTAGAAAGTTTCAATTTTTTTGCATTGCCTATAGGAACTATTGACTCATTACTCTGGCTTCCAGGCATTCTAAACACTTGTCCTTTTTGTGCTACCCAATGTGTTAGCCACCACACGTGACAATTCAAATTTAAAATTAAATTAAATTAAAATTAATTCCCCCACAGCACTAGCCACATTTCAAGTGCCCAATAACCCATGTGGCTTGTTGCTATTGTTGTTTGTTGCTGTTGAGTCGATTCCAACTCATGGTGACTTCATGTGTGATTTTCAAGGCTGTACTTTTTGGAAGCAGATTGCCAAGCCTATCTTCCGAGGTGCCTCTGGGTGAGTGTGAACTGCCAATCTTTTGGTTAGTAGTCGAGGGCTAGTGGCTATCGTGTTGGTCATTACAAATATAGAATATTTTTATCGTAACAGAAAGTTCTATTAAATAGCCCTCCTTCATATTCTTTCTAGTCTTATTATCTATTGCTCTTCTCTACCAAAATTTCTGTTCTGGACCAATTAGACTGATTTCTTTTCCACTAAATAGGTCTTACTTTCTTTTTTTTAGCTTCTTGCTCAGTTTAATACTATGACTTAGAATACCCCAGCTACTTCAGGAATTCACTTATTCATTCATACACAAAACTTTTATTTTTTGATGCCAGAAAATCTGTTAGGTGTTGGAGAAACAAAGACAAGAAACACAGTCCTTGACTTCCAAGAGGTCACATAGCTGCTAAGATAGAGGTAGGTGCAGCATTCTATGGGAGTAGGTGAATATTCCTATTAGAAATTAGAAGAGAGTTAAACAAGTCTCCCCACAGAAGGTACATCTAATATAAGCCTAACAGTACAGTAGGAGTTAAAAAAATAAAATGAAGAATGAGAATGGAGAAAGTAGAGAGATCTGAGAGAGGGTGAACTAATTGGAAGTTGTATATTATTTGCTATGGCTAGACTTCAGCATGTAGGGGGCTCAGTACATACTAGGTCATGGCACTTGGCTCACACACAGCTCAAATGCCAGGATGATCATCTTGGACTTTATTTGAAAACCTAAAAAGCCACTGAAAGATGGAATACAGGGATGTGACAGGATCAGATTTGTGTTTTTTCGAAGCTCAACCTTGAAACAGAGAGGAAAGGAATTGGAGGAGAAAGCCTTTCAGAAGTCCTTTTCAATAATCTAGGAAGCAAATGATAAGGGCCTAAATTAAAGTAGTGGCTGTTGGGTATTAGAATGAGGATCTGCTTTCAAACTTCTATCCATTCGGAAAGCTCCAATTCAGATGCCATCTTCAAATTGCAGCAATCCATATCTGGAAATCTCTGCCTTTAAATTCCTAGGGCATTTATTTATTCATTTTTAGTATTAGTTAGTTACCACCACTGAGCTTTCTGAGAGTGGAGGCTAAGCTATACTTTTTAGCGTCCCCCATGGTACGTAAGCCAATTCTTTGCCTTAATGGCTACTTGATAAATATTTGATCACTGATGGATTATCTCTGAATAATTTTAAAAAAAGGTGATATTTTTTAACAAGTGCCTAAATGAATGCTAGTAACAAGGGAGATGATGAGGGAGGGGATGAAAGTAAGTTGTAGGTGGCAAGTTCGGTGCTTTCATAGCACACTATACTTCTTAGTTGCACTTTTCATAGTTGTAATTAAACAACAAACTGTGTAATTGTTTGTTAAACCTAGGTCTTCCAAAGCTTTATTAACTCATTGCTGTTGAGTTGATTCCGACTCATAGAGATCCTGTAGTACAATGCTTTATTAGAGTATACGAATTCTGAGAATAAGAATCATATTTGTCTTGCTTGTTGTTGGATTCTAACGCCTAGACTGGTGTCCGAATCATAGATGGTGCTTAATAAATGGGAAATAAATGCACCTGAAATTTGTAGATGGAAGGGAAATTACCATTTATGGACCACTTATTATTCGCCAAAGAAGTCCCAGTGGCCTAATGGTTAAAACACTTGACTGCTAACCCCAAGGCTAGTGGTTTGAAACCGCCAGCAGCTCCGTAGGAGAAAGATGTGGCAGTCTGCTTCCGTAAAATTTTACAGCCTTGGAAACCCCATGAGATTGCTGAGTTGGAATCAACTTGAAAGCAGTGGACAGTGGGGTGGGTACTATTTGACAAGTGAGCCCTGGTGGCTCAGTGGTTTAAGTGCTCGTCTGCTAACAAAAGTTTGGAGGTTCAAGCCCACTAGCTGCTCTGTGGGAGAAATATGTGGCATTCTGCTTCCCTAAAGATTTACAGCCTTGGAAACCCTATGAGGCAGATCTACTCTGTCCTATACGGTTGCTATTAGTCGGAATGACCTCCATGGCAGTGGGTTTGGATTTATTATTTGCCAGACTTTGCCTTGGTATTTTTATAGTTCTATAAACATTATCTGTTTCATTTTTGAAATACTTGTAGGTGTTAGTAATATCAGAAAAATAGGTATTATTATCACCTTTTTTACAACTGAGGAAACTCTGGCTCAGAGAGCCTGGGTGACTTATAGGACAGTCAATTAATAGCAGTCCTGGAATTTGAAGACAAGTTCCTCTGTTTCCAGTCTGTGGATTTTTGCCATAATAAGTTGCCCTTTATCTTCTTTATGTAAATTCCTTTTGGGAAAGGATATTTGTAATGCATAAGTATCCCTGAGCATCAGATCTGCATAGCGGGCTAGTGTTCAGATTCACATACTCAGTGCCTCTAAGGTACCAGACATGGTCGGAAAAAACTGAGATGAATAGTAGATGGCCCCTTTCTTGAAGAATCTCATTCTAGTGGTGGAGGCAAATGCTTAAGCAGGTAATTTTGATTAAATAAAAAATACACCTACACGAGCACACACACACATATTCAAAGGGCTATGGGCATACAAAAAGAGGCGTGCTTATCCTAATCTTAGGTTTTAAGAAACCTGCCCTGCCTTTTTTTTGAGAAGTGGAAAACAAATATAAATCCTAAATAATAAGTCATATGGTAAAGAAGGGGAAAGTCAACCAGAGAATTAACTCAGCTCAAAATAGCATAATCCATAGCATTAAAGGATACTAAAACAAGTGAGATGAGATGAAGTTAGGGAAGCTGATTGGGCGTTTTATTCCAAACCACAATGCTTGAACCAAATCCTTTACTCAGTGGGAAATAGCCATTTTACTTAGGGTATTGAAATAGCTATAATTTGTGTTTTATCTGACCAACTCAGATTGCAATTTAGAGAAAGGATTTAAAGGATGTCAGATTAGGAAAAGGGAGCAGGTAAGTGTCCAAACTAAAACAATGGTAATTGTGATGGTTAAGGTTGTGTGTCAACTTGACTGGGCCATGGTTCTCAGTGATTTGGCAGTTATGTAATGATGTTGTTTGGCAGTTATATAATGATGTGTTTTGGTAGTTATGTAATGATATAGTTATCCTTCATTTTGTGATATAATGTAATCACCTCCATGATGTGATCACCCAGTCAGTTGTAAGGGGAGTTTCCTCAGGGATGTGGCCTGTGTCCAATAAATATGGACGGTCTGACAAAGCTCTGGATCCTGCATCTGTCTCGTCATATCTGACCTCCAGTTCTTGGAATTCATTGGCCTCCACAGCCTGTGAGCCAGCAGCCTACCGTCTTACCTGCCAAACTTGGGTTCATCAGCCTCCTCAGTCTGTGATCCACCAGCCTGCCATCTGACCTGCTGATCTAGGGTTCATTAGCCCCTGCAGCTACATGAGTCAGTAGAAGCCTACAGCCTGATGCCTGACCCATGGACTTGGGACTTGCCAGCCTCTACAACCACATGAGTTATTTCCTTGAGATAAATCTCTCTGTCTCTCTATATATATACACGTGTGTGTGTGTGTGTGTATGCATCACTGGTTTTCCTTTTCTAGAGAATCCGGCCTAAGAGAGTAATAGAGATGGAAAAGTAGAGCTGAATGCAAGAAGCTAGAGGCAAATATGGAAGTCTGTGAAAACTGATGGACTATGAGTGGTGTGAGAGCCAAAGGAGTCTAGAAAAGTTTCCATGTTCCAGTCTTAAGGGATGGAGTTGATAGTGGTGCCTTAACAAAAGTATGGAACGAATACTGTGTAGCTTTATCTATCTTAAAAATAAAATCAAACAAAATACATAAATTCTCCTTTGACTTCATTTCCTCTTCTAGCTATCACTTCATTTCTCTGCTACTCCTGATTACAAAAATTCTTGAAAGTGTCATCCAGTGTCGCTGACTTCATTTCCTCTCACTTTGCCTTCTCAACTCCTCTAATTGGGTACATGCCTTCATCATTTTACTGAGACGGTCCCTGTGTAGGTTATAAATGACTTTTAAGTTGTCAAAATCAGATGTTCTCATCATTAATCTTATTTGACTCAGAACATCATTAGACACGTTATTTATTCCCTCCTTCTTAAAACACTTTTTTTTTTTCTGTCTTTACTTCTGTGGTATTATACTACTCTGGTTATTTGTCTTTTTGGTCTCCTTTGCTAGCTACTCATTCTCTTTTTGACATGCAAACCTTGGAGTGAACCAGTACTCCATTTTCTCTCCCTTTATATCAACACAAAATCCCTAGTAGACCTCATCCTGCCCCCAGCTTTAAATACAAGTCATATACAGTGACTTTTAAATATATATCTTTTGTATTGAGCTTTTCCTTGAATTCTAAACTGGACTATTTCAAGTTCCTAACTGAGACCTCCATGGACTTGTCAAACCAGAATTCTTGATACCTGCTTCTCCACTGTCACCACCACTCATCTATCCCTCATATAAATGATCTGGTAAGACAGGAACTGCAATCATTAGATTTAACAAAATAGATGGACTGTTTGTCGTGACTTTGCCCAGAGCAGTTGCAGAGAAGTAGAGACAGCTGAAGATAGAATGAAGTGACTGGAGAAAAGAATAAAAGGAAAGACATGGAGAAAGTGAGTATAGTACTTTTTCAAGAAGCTTGAATGAGAAGGAAGAGATATGGAATGTGAGCAAGGGAGGTACTCTGGATCAAGAAATGGCCTAAGGGGCTGAGAGAGATTTGAGGGAAGATGAATAACAGAAAGATCATGAGGTCATAAGGAGAACAGAGCAAAGAAACAAGTAAGGCAAAGGGGATTGGGACTAAGAACATGGATGGAGAGTTGACCTCAAAAGAAAGATGAATGAAAGGTAGTTGTGTCTAGTTCATGTTGGTAGTTCATGCTGACGCCTTCAGTTTTCATAATTAATTTGGTGGTGAGTCAGCCTTCTGAAAAAGAGAGTTGAAGACTGGAAGAATGCTTGCAGAGAGTGCTGAAGGCTTGGAATTTTTTTTTTTTTTTTTTGAAGAGAGTAGGATAATAGGATAAAAATCTGACCAAAAATGGTAACAATATTTTAATGTGTTTTTAATCAAGATCCATTGAATTTGGAAATCATCCACAAAATTGTATGCTAGACTCCAAAAGAGCTTAATATGCTGGGTACGGGAATGGCTGAGAAGAATTTGGGAACGGGTCAAGGGCTAGATAATTCCTGGGAGGGTCTGTCATAAAAACAGAGACTTGAGAATATTAGTAGAAAATAATTTAGGTGATGAATCATGTGATCAAAATTGGAAAAAGTAGGCTAGGTCAATAGGTAGTATTTATTACTGCAAAACTGAATCAGATGTTTAACATACAAACTGAAAAATCCATATGGGGTACATTTATTTTTTATTTTTTGCGATATAAAGAGCATGTTTCTTTCACGATAAAATATATTCAAGTTAAAGCACAACACCACTCAGAAGCAGGCTCTATGTATATTATGCAAACTCTGTACTACATGCAGACATCTGGCTCCAAGGATCAATGGAAACTAAAACCCAGCCTGCGCTCTGCACCAGAGTTGTGTCATTTACAATTGACACGGGTGCCATGAGAGTCAGCACTGGCCATAATCAGAGGTAAATATGGTTAATATTTTAGGGAACATCTTCTAGACATTACTCTATGGCTAGATGCATGCAAAATTTTGCACAAATGGGATCACATTATGCATACTGTTTTATAAGCCTTTTTAAAACTCGAAAAATATATAATTAAAAGTACTGTCCATGTCAATGGGTATATTTATGGTAGTTAATTTTGGAAGACATTGTATGACACCATATTTGTTTAATGCCATTCCTAATTATGGATATTTGAGTTCTCAAGAGAGATTATTCCATTGTATACTCCCACCAATAGCATATGACAGTGTCCAAATCTCCTCAATCTCACCCAAACTGAGTGTTGTTAACCTGAATAATTTTGACCAATCTTATAAACAAAAAAGAAATATCTCAATATTATTTTTAAGTATTTGGTTGTTTGATACATTGGACGTATCCATTGGTATTTCTTTTCCAGCAAATTTCTATTCATTACTGACAATCAGTAAAGTGTAGGGATGAAGCTCACAGATTCTGATGTCAGTTTGTCTAGGTTTGAAAACCAGTCTTGCTACTTTATAGTTCTGATACCTTGGTAATAACTTAGCACTTCTACCTCATAAGTTTTTTTCTGAGTAATAGGTGACTTAATATAAGTAAAATACTTAAAAAGTTTCTGAAAGAGAGTAAATACTAGATGAGTGCTAACTATTATTACCGGTATTCAGATCATTTATTTTTTATCTTCTTCTGAGCATAACATTATAGTTAAGAGTGTGGATTCTATAATCAGATTGAATTTGGACACTGATTCTCCAATTACTGGCCATGTGACTCTGAGCAAGTTACTCTGAGTTTCAGGTTATTCATTTGAAAAATTGGAATCTTCCTAAAATGATTATGAGAAATTAGTAGATTAATTCTTGGAGAATGTTTTGAAAACTAACTGTCATAGAGTAAACTCTCAATAAATAGTAGCTACTGTTAATATTACAATTATTAACATTAATTTTGTGTCTGTTATATATGTTTCAATCTCTTTTCTAGTGTATTTAGCAGAATCCCTACAGAAAACACATGGCACAATCAAATTAGGACATTTTGATTTAAAAAATACAATTACAAAACTCACAGAAACTTAGTTAAAAAGATATGGAGAAGGAGAACCATAAGAGCTGCCTAGGGTGAAGGGACAGGGAGAGGGAGAGGTTTCTGGAACCCGAGGACTACTATAATGTAGAGTCAGTGGTTTTCAGAAAAACAATGACCGTTGACTGAATGGCAGAGTGAGTTCAGATGACTGCTGAGGAAGGGATAAGAAAATAGATACTGGATGCTACTCTTCTCCCTCCTTTACATCATCTGCTTGAGCAGTGGTTGAGCCCAAGGAAAACTCAAGGGCCCTGGGAACCACTACTTTGTAAATTCCATTGGTTCCTGGGGGTCCTCTATTTACACAGCAGTTTAGAAAAGGATGTAAAGCAGATGTCAAGGGACAAACCTATAGTATTATTTTTTTTCTTTGCCAAACATATGTATTTAATTTTAATTTTTCTTTAATCAAATTGGTTAATCTTCTTTACAATTTCTGATGTTGATGTCCCATTTATGTTAGTTCCACTCCTAGATGATAAAAAAATTCTCTATTTTTTCTATTTCTATAATTTTATATTTTCCTTTCCTATAATTAAATATTTAATCCACCTAGAACTCGTTCAACATTCTTTTCATTTGTTTTTATTTCTCAAATGTCTAACTAGTTATCTGAGTACAGTTTATTATTTGTATTTCGTGATGTTCTTTGAATGGATATTTTATTGTGATTAAGTGAGAACACAAAAGATACGAGGTAGAACTAAACATTAATTTTTAAAATTATACTTGGTGATTGGTGAGGAAAAGATGTTAATAGAAGAATAGAGACTCTATGGAGATAAGAGGTATTAGAAAATTAAGGTGGGATCAGTAATCTTTCAGGCTTTCATAAACACTCTTTCCTTTGCCTTAAATGTATTTCCCATCCCACTCACTATACTCCTCACCTTTTTCTGCTGCTGGACTTAATCTTGTCCTTTTAGATGTATCTCAAATGTCAACTCTTTTGGGACATGGTTTCCTTCACTTCTCTCCAGTCAGTCTCTCCCTTGTGCTCCCAGGTGCTTCATATACTTTTATATTTTGCACATATAATATTTTAATGGTTGCATAGATGTTTGCCTTTCTGGTTAAAATTTCCCTCAAATGTATGGCCACATCATATGCTTTGATTTCTTAGTTTCTAGATCATGGTTTGAAATGTCCACAGATAACGCCACAAACGTGTGTTGAGTAGTAAATAAGATGACCTAGGCGATAATTGATGGCAGCTAACAACAGCAGGAGCTAATCTGCAGTCCCTGGGTGGGGCAAGTTGTTAACTCTCCGAATGCTAACCAAAAAGGAAACGTTGAAGTTTCAAGTCCACCCAGAGGTGCCTGGGAAGAAACACCTGGTGACCTACTTCCAAAAAATCAGCCACTGAAAACTCCATGGAGAACAGTTTTACTCTAAAACACCTGGATCACCATGGGTCAGAGCTGACTTGATGGCAACTGGTAGCGTAGGGGCTAATTGTGTATATGGATATTCTCCAGGGCTGAGAGGCACATGCCATGTAGAAAGTTTAGTGCTGAGATATTTATAAAACAGAAGTTAATTGGGAAAATGGGATTTAGCTGAGGAGAGTATCTACCAAGCTGGTTTGGAATGAGTAGGAGGGCTTTAGGAGGGTACCTAGATGTGTGGAGGAGTGAAGGACAGCAGCAGGGTGTTTGCTGAGGTGTGACAGTCTAATGATTAAGGGACTCAGTGAAGAGAGGGTCTGTGCAAGGTCAGAAGGGAAATGCCCTTCTGCAGGAGAAAAATAAGAGCCTTATTTTCCTTCTCCAAATTCTGTCATTGCCATTTTATATAAAAGCCTTACTCATTTTGAAGGTTTAAAATTTTTTTCTGATGCTATTTCATTTGCAGTAGACATGTACTTATAACGGCTGCCATTGCTAGGATGAGTGGGTGGGCAGGGCCGCTCAACTAGGGGAAAAGGGAGAGTCAGGTGAATGACAGAGTTGCCAACCAGGAAGAGGGCAGGGCTAGACTAGTGGCTTCTAGTATTTGTGTTCTGATTTGTTGGCCATTTAAATGTGTCCTTTGACTCCTCTGTTAAGTATATTTGAACTGGGTCTCTGCCTAACATGTTGCTCTTAGTCATTAATTCATAAAATACTGCCCTGCCAATTTAATGTTTGTTTTTAATGATGACCCTTACACTATCAGGGATCAAGATTATTAAATCAAATTATGTTGACAAAGAGCTTCCCTTACATATAAATTTATTGTGCTTATTATACATACAGTCTTTTACCTCATTCATTTTACTCTATTTGTTGAAAATAAGCTTTGAGAGTTTTAGCTAGAAAAAGTATGTATGTCTTCAAACGGAATCCGAAAGTGTATTTATCCTTCTATATTGAAAATAGACTGTTGATGAAATCCACAAATTGCCATTCATATTTTTCAGATATAGAATCCGTTTATAGGCTTTATTAGCCCCTTCTCTAATGCACACAATTTGGTATTCAGTTTCTTCTATGCTAGGAGTTACTGCGGTGCAACAGGTTTTCTTTTACGGTGCCTTTCCGGCCCTGTGTGTGTAAATCTCCGAAAAAGATTGGTCCAGCTGCAATTAGCTAAAGAATTGGTCAGTTTGCTATTCGCATAAGCAGCTTGCGAGGAACGGTCAGTTTGCTATCCACCCCTACGCAGATTGACTGGGAGTGGGGCTCCTAGTAGTTGACCTTTATGGGGATTGGCTGGCGGTCCTCCCAGTGACCAATAAAAACCCTAGAATGCATAGCAGATGCGATTTCCTGATTGAGGAGAATGTGCCCTTTGGACATGGGTCCCCGCGTGGAGAACCTCATGGAAGAGCTGTAATACAAGTCAAGGACTGTAGACCGGTAGAAATGGTAGTAAGCATAGCAGAGCCTAGTGGCAGAGAAATGGCGGGAGTGGTGTGAGTGGCGGGAACCACGAGACCGGCAGAGAATGGCGGTGGCCAAAGTCGGCCCCCATAGCGGAGCTGGGTATCTTTGGGCAGGTGGTTGCCAACAGAGAAGAGACTTGGACATACACCATACTGAGGTTGCCCTGTAAAAGAATTTTGCCTCCAGAGCTGTGGTAATGCTGGCCTAACCCTGGCATTGGTCCAGGGTTGTTCCAAAGCTGCTGGTAGAGAGATGGACCAGCAAGCAAAGGGGCCATCCCTGGCCAAGAAAAACCATGGAGAGAGACAGAGAGAGAACAAATGCAGCTGTGGCGCATGTGACCTGGCCTGACAACACACCTGTTGACACCTGTTCCAAGACGTGCCTGCTCAGTGACACAGAAATGGAGACAGGTATTTTGGGAAGAGTGAGGGAGTGTCCTTCTATACATTAGTAGGTTCCTCCTCTAAGACCGTAAGCGAGGTACTCATAGGGGTGGAGGGGACCCGGTTCACCTGAAATCTGTTCCAGTTGTTTACTGTTTTGTTTCTATAAATAATAATGGCTTTCAGTTGCCAGCACTGTCTGAGTGTCTCCTCTGTACGACCCCGTCGGATTGGACAGTAGAGCCCTCATCCCAGAAATCTTATTGCTGCTTCTAATTTTGAGGCAAAAGTTCAGCTACATAATTCCATCAGTAGCAATACTAATACTAAACAGTTTAATAATAGTCAATCCTTACACGGCCCTTAATATGTACTAGGCGTTTTCTTCCATGCTCTGTATATACATTACTTATTTCGTCCTCACATCAATTCTGTGAAATAAGTATAATTATTATCCTTATTTCAAAAATGTGGAAACAGAGGCACAGACAGGCTAAGTGACTCATGAAAGATCACATAGCTAGTAAGTAGAAGAGAGGAACTTGAACCCAGGTTGTCTGGCTCCAGATTTCAGTATGTTATACTGCTCTCAAGATGCACATGTAATCCAAATTATGATGGTACAGACTCTCAGGTGTTGGAAAGTAGTGCCAGCGCGGTATTTTCCAGCTGGCCCTGAGAGTTTCCCCAGGAATTGTCAGTTGTGCTGACAGTTGAGGATAGCTCTTCTCCACTGATGGTAGCCTAATTACCCCAACTCTGGTCTTGAGGAAATGACCTTACTCTTTAGTCTGCTCTTCATTATGCATGAGGTAGGCTTTCCCTCTTATTCCCCACAGCACATAAGGGTTAAGCCCAGACCATAGCTTTAATATTTTATTAAAGGTTTAGGGATAAGTACCGACATAAATTAATTTTTAACAACTGCAGAGGTTCCCAGCTATGTTCTGCTGCTTGTCTTATTCCTGACCAAACTTCCTGTGGCCTTGAGAAGCAAAACCTATCAACAGAGTTGTTAAGCTGCTTCCCAGACTTCTGAAAATGGTTCATTTAATTGGTGCTGGTTGCTCCAGGTGCTGACAGTTTTTTGTTTTGTTTTGAATGGATATTTATATAGTGAATTAGGGGAGGGCTTATCATAGGTTGTGACTGCCATACCATCTTAAGCTGACAGTTCTTACATTTTGGATTTTGCACCTTTCCTGCGCATTATTCTTAAAGGACATTTTTATAAGCACAGATCTTCAGAGTTAGCAGTCTTAATATTTTGCTAAGAGAAAAGAGCAGTTTGTTTATTGTTGCTGTTTTGTTTTTGTCTTTTTTTGCCTCATTTATTTTTAACATAAAAAAGTGAGCATTGAGTGCAAAGTTTTGGAACTTAGATTTGAATCCAAATGTGGCCATTTATCAGCTGTGTGGCCTTTGGCAAGTACTTTGAGACTATTTCATTGAATGTAAAATAATAAAGTTATGCAATGTTGTTTAAGGGTATGCTCCAAGAAAACCCACCTTAGAGCAAACATATTTACAAGGTGATTGCTTCCATAAAAATAAATGCGAGAATCCCAGATATTCATTATTCAACACGTTATCTACTGCCTACCTCTCCCCACAAATGCTTAAATTGTATGACTTTTTGCCTCAGTGAACATACAGTCCAAATTCCTACCCTGTCACTTAGTAAGTGACGCATCATGTCTTCTTACTCTCTTCTACTTGATTTTTTTACTCGAACTCTTGCTCATCTGCTTTGCCCGCATAAGCTTTCATTCTTTTCTTTCCAAATACCACACTCATTCTTGTCTTACAGCTTTTACAATAAGCTGTCCTTCCTGCCTGGAATATTCTTCTTCAGATCTTTCTATGGATGGCTCTTTTTTTCTACTCTAATTTTAGCTCAGATGCCACCTTCTCAGAAAGCCCCTCCCTGACCACTCACACCATCATTTCACTGAAGATCTCATTGGCTTGTTTTTGTTTCAACATAGTACTTATCAGTACCTGAAATTATCTTATTTGCGTGTTTTGCATCATCTGTGTGCCACAACTGGAATGTATGTTTCTGCAGCGTGTGGATTATGTCTGCCATTTTTCACCGTTACATACTTGTGCAGTTTGTTGTATTGTGGTGGCTTGCATGTTGCTGTGATGCTGGAAGCTATGTCACCAGTATTTCAAATACCAGCAGGGTCACCCTTGGTGGATAGGTTTCAGCTGAGCGTCCAGACTAAGACAGACTAGGAAGAAGGTCCTGGTGATCTGCTTCTGAAAAAATTAGCCAGTGAAAACCTTATGAGTAGCAGCGGAACATTGTCTGATATAGTGCTAGAAGATGAGCCCCTCAGGTTGGAAGGCACAGCGAAAAAGAGAAAGACCCACAATGAGATGGATTGACACAGTGGCTGCAATAATGGGATCAAGCATAACAATAATTGTGAGGCTGGCTCAGGACTTGGCAGTGTTTTATCCTGTTTTACGTAGAGTCTCCATCAGTTGGAACTGACTCGATGACCCCTAACAACAACAACCACATCCTAGTGTATAAAACAGGACCTGATGCATGGAAAACCCTCAATAAGTATTTGGTAAATATTGCTGAATAAATTAGAAATAATAACTAAAATTCTATTACTTTATGAAATTATTATTGCCTTAAAATGTTGACTCTTCGTTTGATGGGAGAATTATGCAGACCCACTAAGCTATTGCCACAGAGAAAGTGATTATAGAAATAGATTCCTAAAATGAAGTGAATTGAGTATAAGGTGAGTGCTTACAGACGATCATCAACATCCACCTTCGTCAACTCTGTATCTACATTCAATAGAGTTATAATTTATAGAAGATCAGAAAGCCCTACATTTTGTTCATCATCCTTGAAGACAGTAAACAAAAAAAGAAGTATAGATTGATTTGAAATTGTATTTGGAATTGTAGTTTTAGGAAGTATATCTTAATGGGCTTTCCATTGATGCCCAGCCAAAGTACTTCCATGATTTATATACCAGTGATGTTACAGCAAAATATCAAAAACTGATTTCAAAATATCAATACTAATAACAAAATGTGACATGTATAAGTGAGAAATGTTAAGTATGAAAGGAAATATAATGGGCTAACACAATGTAGCCAGACCTTCTTCGCCTAACAGGTAGTGAAGTCTCACACTCAAAAATTCTGACTTTATAGGACTGGGTGGGGCCTGGCCACTGGTATTTTTAGTAAGCTTTCCAAACTCTTCAAATGAGCTGCCTTGGTTGAGAAACCCTAAATTATACCAACCTCCACCTTGTTCAAAGTATGAATCAGAGACCCAGGAGATGTCTTTACATAATATTTTCTATGCTTTTTATTGATTTTTGTATTGGATTTTTTCAACATTTTAAAAATTACGAAGTTATGTCCAGTTATAGAAACCTGGTAATAAAAATTAGACATTTTTTTCAAGCCTCTTCAATTACACTTGTAACATTATAAATTTCTAGCTTTTCGTTTAATCAATCTGTGGACATAGTGAAGAATGTCATTACTTTTTCTTCATATTCTCTTGAGAGTTTAATATAAAAAGCTTTTCACAGAAATTTATCAATAAGGAATAATTAGATAAAAGTAAAATTTTTCTTAGGCTTTTTTTAATTTATGTTCTGAAGTCATAAATTCATAAATTTTCCATTTTTTACACATGCATGCCAAAGATGACTTTTTATTCAAAATACTATAAATAATTTTAGTTCTTTAATAGAGATTAATGAATAAAAATACCTTTTCGTTTAAATGACATTTTAAATGTTGTCCCACTGGAATTCAGGTGATGTTTTCAAAACCAAATGAGGGCTCCTCTGAATTTTCTAAATATTATTTTTTTCATGCCTCAAGTGAGGTTCTTAGGATGTTTTAAGAATAGAACCTAACATGACCCTTAATTTTCTCCCTTGTGCTCTAAGTGTTCAGCAATAGAATAAATTGTTTCTTTAGGAGGTAACAATCCATAGCCTACATGTGCTAGGGGACTAGCCACTAGGAGTGAAGTCTTGAAAAATGTAGCTAGGATGCCTGCCCTCCTGAGCCTTATAGTTCAGTCCAGTGCATCTCAAACTTTAGAGTTCATACAAGTCACCTGCATCTTATTAAAACCCAGTTTCTGAGCCAGTAGGTCTGGTGCGTCTTAGTTTCCTTGTGCTGCCATAACAAAAAATAACACAAGTGGGTGGTTTTAAAAAACAAGAATTTATCGTCTCACAGTTCTGTTTTTCCACTTATGCAGGTCTCTTTTGGTTTCTTGCAATAGTGTCTTGTAGTTTTCATTGTATAGGTCTATTACATCTCTGGTTAGATTTATTTGTAAGTATTTTATCTTCTTGGGGGCTATTGTAAATAGTATTGATTTGGTGATTTCCTCTTTGAAGTTCTGTTTGTTGGTGTAGAGGAATACAACTGATTTTTGTATGTTTATCTTGTATCCTGATACTTTGCTGAAATCTATTAGTTCCAATAGTTTTCTTGTGGATTCTTTGGGGTTTTCTGTGTATAAGATCATATCATCTGCAAACAAAGATACTTTTACTTCTTCCCTACCAATTTGGATGCCCTTTATTTCTTTTTCTAGCCTAATTGCTCTGGCTAGGACCTCCAGCACAATGTTGAATAAAAGTGGTGATAAAGAGCATTCTTGTCTGGTTCCCGTTCACAAGAGGAATGCTTTCAAGGTCTCTCCATTTAGGATGATGTTGGCGGTTGGCTTTATAAATGCCCTTAATTATGTTGAGGAATTTCCCTTCTATTCCTATTTGTTGAGAGTTTTTATCATGAATGGGTGTTGGACTTTGTCAAATACCTTTTCTGCATCAATTGATAAGATCATGTGGTTCTTGCTGTTTGTTTTATTTTTGTGATGGATTACGTTGATTGTTTTTCTAATGTTGAACCATCCCTGTATACCCGGTATAAATCCAACTTGATCATAGTGAATTATTTTTTTGATATGTTGCTGAACTTTATTGGCTAGAATTGTTGAGGATTTTTGCATCAATGTTCACGAGGGAGATTGGTCTGTAATTTTCTTTTTTTGTGGTGTCCTTACCTGTTTTGATATCAGGGTTATGCTGGCTTCATAGAATGAGTTTGGGAGTATTCCATCTTTTCTATGCTCTGAAATACCTTTGGTAGTAGTGGGGTTAACTCTTATCTGAAAGTTTGGTAGAATTCTCCAGGGAAGCCGTCCGGGCCAGGGCTTTTTTGTGTTGGGAATTCTTTAAATACCTCTTCAATCTCTTCTTTTGTTATAGGTTTATGTAGTTGTTCTACCTCTGTTTGTGTTAGTTTAGGTAGATAGTGAGTTTCTAGAAATTTGTCCATTTCCTCTAAGTTTTCAAATTTGTTAGAGTACAATTTTTCATACTATTCTGTTATGATTCTTTTAATTTCAGTTGGATCTGTTGTGATATCTTCCATCTCATTTCTTATACGGGTTGTTTGCTTCCTCTCCTGTTTTTCTTTTGTCAGTTTGGCCAGTGGTTTATCAATTTTGTTGATCTTTTCAAAGAACCAGCTTTTGGTCTTGTCAACTCTTTCAATTTTTTTCCTGTTCTCTATTTCATTTAATTCTGCTCTAATTCTTATTATTTCCTTTCTTCTGGCACCCGAGGACTTCTTTTGCTGCTCTCTTTCTACTTGTTTCAGTTGTAGGGTTAATGTTTTGATTTTGGGCCTTTCTTCTTTTGGGATGTGTGCATTTATTGGTATCAACTGACCTCTGAGCACTGCTTTTGCTGTGTCCCAAAGGTTCTGATAGGATGTGTTTTCATTCTCATTTGCTTCTATGAATTTCTTTATTCCATTGTTAATTTCTTCTATAACCCAGAAGTTTTTGAGCAAGGTGTTGTTCAGTTTCCATGTGTTTGATATTTTTTCCTTGATTTTTCTGATACTGATTTCCACTTTTATGGCTTTACGGTCAGAAAAGATGCTTTGTAATATTTCGATGCTTTGGATTCTGTTAAGGCTTGCTTTATGGCCTAATATGTGGTCTATTCTGGATAGTGTTCCATGTGCGTTGGAAAAGAAAGTACACTTGGCTGCTGTTGGGTGGAGTGTTCGGTATATGTCTGTGAGATCAAGTTGGTTGATTGTAGCATTTAGATCTTCCATGTCTTTATTGAGCTTCTTTCTAGATGTTCTGTCCTTCACTGAAAGTGGTGTGTCGAAGTCTCCTACTATTATTGTGGAGCTGTCTATCTCTCTTTTCAGTGCTGTTAGAGTTTGTTTCATATATTTTGGAGCCCTGTCGTTGGGTGTGTAAATATTATATTATAGTTATGTTCTCCTGGTCTATTGACCCTTTAATCATTACGTAGTGTGCTTCCTTATCCTTTGTGGTGGATTTTGCTTTAAAGTCTATTTTGTCAGAGACTAATATTGCCACTCCTGCTCTTTTTTGAGTGTTGTTTGCTTGATATATTTTTTTCCATCCTTTGAGTTTTAGTTTGTTTGT
>NW_004444140.1:3611528-3628805 GCF_000243295.1 Trichechus manatus latirostris
CAGAGACTAATATTGCCACTCCTGCTCTTTTTTGAGTGTTGTTTGCTTGATATATTTTTTTCCATCCTTTGAGTTTTAGTTTGTTTGTGTCTTTAAGTATAAGGTGTGTCTCTTGTAGGCAGCATATAGACAGATCGTGTTTTTTTTTTTTTTCCATTCTACCACTCTCTGTCTCTTTATTGGTGCATTTAGTTCATTTACATTCAGCATAATGATTGATAGATGTGAGTTTAGTGCTGTCATTTTGATGTACTTTTTGTGTGCTGTAGACAGTTTCTTTGTGCCACTTAATTTTCTGTGCTGAGTCATTTTTCTTTATGTATTTTCTTTTCGTCTTTTTCATTGTTGTTGATTTTGTATTTACTGAGTCTTTATATTTTTCTTGTTTTTTATTTTCATGTGTAGGATTGTTAATTTCCTTTGTGGTTACCTTAATATTTACCCCTATTTTTCTAAGTTTAAACCAGTCTTTTTATTTCTTTATATTGCCTTGACTTCCTCTCCATATGAAAAAATCTGTCTATATTTTTTCGTCCCTCTTTTTTGTTTTAACGTTGTCATCTTTTACATACTGACATCTCTGTTTTCCTATTTTCAGTGTTTTAGCTTTGATTTATTTTTGTGACTTCCCTATCTGGGTTGCTATCTAGTGCTCTGCCCAGTGTTCTAGTCTTGGGTTGTTATCTGATGTCATTGATTTTCTAACTGGAGGACTCCCTTTAGTATTTCTTGTAATTTTAGTTTGGTTTTTGCAAATTCCCTAAACATCTGTTTATCTGGAAATGCTCTAATTTTGCCATCATATTTGAAAGACAGTTTTGCTGGATGTATAGTTCTTGGCTGGCAATTTTTTTCTTTTAAGGCTTTATATATGTCATCCTATTGCCTCCTTGTCTGCATGGTTTCTGTGGAGTAGTCTGAGCTTAGTCTTACTAACTCTCCTTTGTATGTGACTTTTTGTTTATCCCAAAATTCTCTCTTTATCTTTGGTTTTGCAAGTTTGGTTATAATATGTCTTGGTGACTTTCTTTTGGGATCTACCTTATGTGGGGTTCAATGAGCATCTTGGATAGATATATTCTCATCTTTCATGATATCAGGGAAGTTTTCTGTCAACAAATCTTCAACAATTCTCTCTGTATTTTCTCTTATCCCCCCCTGTTCTTGTACTCCAATCACTCATAGGTTATTCCTCTTGATAGAATCCCATATAATTCTTAGGGTTTCTTCAGTTTTTAAAATCCTTTTCTCTGATTTTATCTCACATAAGTTGGTGTCAGGTACTTTATCTTCAGTGTCAGTAATTCTGACGTCCATTGCCTCAATTCTTCCAATGTCTCAATTCCTCTATTACATGGTCTGCATTTTGTCTGATCTCCTTCCTGATTTCTTGAAGAGTTCTGTATATTAATCTTCTGTAGTCTTCCTCCAGTAATTCCAAGAAATTCTCTTCCTCTGGATAATTTCTTGATTCTTTATTTTGGGAGCTTGCTGAAGCCATCATTGTCTGCCTCTTTATGTGATTTGATATTGACTTGTCTCCGAGCCATCAATAAGTTATTATATTTATTTATTTTATGTTTAATTACTGTGTCCTAGTGTCTTGTTTTGTTTTGATATGCCAAAATAGGCTGCTCGTATGAGCTAGCCCAATCACTGGTGCCCCTGAAGCTCCAATGTCCTGCCACCAGGTGGCCAGACCTATCACTGAGTATGTGAGTCCAGGAGTCCGCCCACTCCTCCAGTATGGATTCAGCTCCGGTGTCCAGGTAGTTGGCCACCAGGTGTGTGGTGCAGGCTCTCATCTACAGTCCTAGACAGGCATGGGTGATTGGTGTAGGCACAGGCATCCGGCTTCAGCAGGGGTACACAGGCTGAGCAAGGCAGGGGGCTGTCAGCCACCCCCGAGTGTCCAGGAGGAAAGTGTGTCCCTGTTCCCTAGAGCACGTAGCTGAGTGGGTTTTGTATCCGGACTATGAAGACCCAGTGCTGTTGTCTGTAAGGACTGGGGAACACCACTTATTCTTGGGCCCCTGTTGCAGGTGGCTAGGTGGTGTGGGTGGAGCCACTAGACTTCAGGCCCCTGATACGGGTAGGTGAAGACCCTGCTTAATGAGCAGAGCAGTGTCATGAGTTACGAACCTGCCACTTCACAGCTGAAACAGCTGAAGTTAGACTTCGGGTATATACCCTGTTGTACTGTGGTAATGATGACCTACACTGTTGAAATGGCCCAGTACAGGTCTCTGCAGGGGGAAAGGCATTCAAAGTCTGTGGACCCCTTATGCCTATGCCTAGGCAAAGGAGCTGTGCCTACCCTGAGTTCCTGGCTTAGGGGGAGCAGGCAGATTATTTTTTTTTCCCTGTTTGTTAATTTGTTCCCTCTCCAAGGCTGGGAGAATGGCTCAGAGCGCGTGACAGGTCCTACTTCCAGCCCAGGGGACTCAGCAATAACTGAAGCCTTCCCGGAAGCAGTGTAGAGCAGAGAGTGGGGAGGTAAATGGGAGAGAGATTTTTCCCAGGGGTGTTTTTGATCTGCGTGGTAGGCCAGACGCAAGTACTTATCTTTCACCGATCAAGGGTTGCTTCTCACTGGTTCTGAATGCCTGAGTATATTCTCTGCCGCTGAGTCTCTCCCAATGTGGAAAACGCTTCCTGAGTGCTGCTGTTTGCCTCACCATGCACAATGAGTTAATCCAGCCTGAAGGGCTCCAGTTCCTACCAGATCAGGTCTGGTAACTCCTTGCTGCTTCTGAACCATCTCTCCATCCCTCTGACACTCAGTCCGATTCCTCACCTTTGGCTTTGACATTCAGGGCTCCTAGATTGTCATATATAATCAATTCACTTGTTTTTCCAGGTCTTTGTTGTAAGAGGGACCATCAGAGCATCTGACTACTCTGCCATCTTGGCCGTGCCTCCCTCGTCTCACAGTTTTGGAGACTAAAAGTCTAAATCAAGGTCTCGGCAGTGTTGATTCCTTCTTTGGACCTCTCTCCTAGCTCCTGGTGACTACAGGCAGTACTTGGTGTTCCTTTGCTGCTTATAGGTGCCATCTGCCTCTGTTGTCACATGGCGTCTCCCCCTGTGTGTCTCTGTGTCTATTCTGCTCTTTTTATAAGATACCACTCAAAGTGATTAGGTTTAGACCCACCCTCCTCTAGCATGGCCTTGTTAACCTAATAAATGAAAATCCGTGTTTCCAAACAGCATCATATTTACATGTACAGTGGTTAGGACTTTCAGATATATTTTCTGGAACACAGTTCAATCCATAACATAGAGAATTGAGATTGAGCATTTCTAATAAGCTCCCAGGTGAAGCTAATACTGCTGGTCTGTGGACCACATTTTAAGTAGCAAAGGTTTTGCCTTTCCTTGGTGACTTTAGACATTAGCAATTCCTATTATTTCATTAATACAGACCTATAGTTTTGCTTATTGTTGTTGTTGTTGTTAGGTGCCACCGAGTCAGTTCAGACTCATAGTGACCCCATGTACAACAGAATGAAATACTGCCTGATCCTATGCCATCCTAACAATTATTGCTATGTTTGAACCCTTTGTTACAGCCACCGTTTCAGTCTATCTTGTTGAGTGTCTTTCTCTTTTTTCGTGACCCCTTACTTTACCCTGGTGGTGCAGTGGTTAAGTGCTAGGGCTGTTAACCAAAAGATTGGCAGTTCATATCCACCAGCCGCTCCTTGGATACCCTATAGGGCAATTCTGCTCTGTCCTATAGGGTCATTATGAGTCAGAATCGACTCGACAGCAATGGGTTTGTTTGTTTGTTTTTTACAAGCATGATGTCCTTCTCCAGAAACTGCTCCATCCTGATAACATGTCCAAAGTATGTGAGATGAAGTCTTGCCATTCTTGTTTCTTAGGAGCATTCTGGCTGTACTTCTTCCAAGACAGATTTGTTCGTTCTTCTGGCAGTCCACAGTATTTCAGTATTCTTTGCCCACACCATTATTCAAACACATCAGTTCTTCTTCCGTCTTCCTTATTCATTATCCAGCTTTCACATGCATATGCAGTGATTGAAAATGCCATGGCTTGGGTCAAGTGCATCTTAGTCCTAAAAGTGATATCTTTGCTTTTTAACACTTTAAAGAGGTCCTTTGCAGCAGATTTGCTCAATGTAATACATCATTTGATTTCTTGACTGCTGCTTCCGTGGGTGTTGATTGTGGATCCAAGTAAAATGAAATCCTTGATGATTTCAGTCTTTTCTCTGTTTATCATGGTGTTGCTTATTGGTCCAGTTGTGAGGATTTTTGTTTTCCTTATCTTAAAATGTAATCCATACTGAATGCTGTGTAGTTTTTGATCTTCATCAGTAAGTGCTTCAAGTCCTCTTCACTTTCAGCGAGCAAGGTTGTGTTATCTGCATATCATAGGTTGTTAATGAGTCTTCCTCCAGTCCTGATGCTGTGTTCCTCTTCATTTAGTCCAGCTTCTATATTTATTTGCTCAGTATACAGATTGAGTAAATATGGTGAAAGGATACAACCCTGACACACACCTTTCCTGATTTTAAACCATGCAGTATCCTCTTGTTCTGTTTGAACAACTGCTTTTGGTCTATGTACAGGTTCCTCATGAGCACAATTAAGTGCTCTGCAATTCGCATTCTTCGCCATGTTATTCATAATTTGTTATTATCCACATAGTTGAATGCCTTTGCATAGTCAATAGAACATAGGTAAACATCTTTCGGGTATTCTCTGCTTTCTTCTGGATCTATATGACATCAACAATGATATACTTCAGTCCAGCTTGAATTTCTGAAAGTTCCCTGTCAATGTACTGCTATAATCGTTTTTGAATTATCTTTAGCATAATTTTACTTGCATGTGATATTAATGATATTGTTCAATAAGCTCAGCATTCCTTTGGATCACCTTTCTTTGGAATAGGTATATATATGTATCTCTTCCAGTTGGTTGGCCAGGTAGCTGTCTTCCAAATTTCTTGGCATAGACAAGTGAGAGCTTCCAGTGTTGCATCTGTTTTTTGAAACATCTCAGTTGGTATTCTGTCAATTCCTGGGGGCTTGTTTTCTGCCAGTGCCTTCCATGCAGCTTTGACCTCTTCCTTCAGTACCATTGGTTCTTGATCATATGCTGCCTCCTGAAATGGTTGAACGTTTACCAATTCTTTTTGGTACAGTGACTATGTATTCCTTCCATCTTTTTTTGATGCTTCCTGCATCATTCAATATTTTGCCCATAGAATCCTTCACTATTGCAACTCAAGGCATGAATTTTTTCTTTAGTTCTTTCAGTTTAAGAAATGCCAAGCATGATCTTCCCTTTTGGTTTTCTAACTTCAGATCTTTGCACATTTCATTATAATACTTTACTTTGTCTTCTTGAACCACCCTTTGAAATCTTCTGTTCAGCTCTTTTACTTCATCATTTCTTTGTTTTGTTTTAGCTACTGTATGTTCAAGAGGAAGTTTCAGTCTTTTCTGGCATCCATTTTGGTCTTTTTTTCTCTTCTGTCTTTTTAGTGACCTTTTTCTTTTTTCATGTATAATATCTTTGATGTCATTCCACAACTCCTGTGGTCTTTGGTCATTAGTGTTCAATAATGTTCAGTGCATCAAATCTATTCTTGAGATGGTCTGTATCCTACCTATTCAAGTGGGATAAAATGTGCTTTAAATCACTTTTTAAAAATCTTTTACATAATTTTGGGTGTAGCTCTGGTCTCTAACTCAATTATAATGTTCCTGAAGGCTGGAACCAAGTTTTTTATTTCCTTATTTGTAGTAATGCCTACTGTAATAATACTGGGATCAGAGAAATTACTCCTTGAATACTTAATAGGCAATATTGAATTATTTAGGTTTAACCTGTATAATGGCTGAAGGGAGGATTACACAAATTCTCAAAGGTCTTAATGCAACCCTATTGTCAATAAAATGGATTTGGAGATGATAATCTTTGCATTGAAAAGGCTGCTGACTCCCACTCCACATTTCACCCTTAAGAGTAAATCTCCTTTTGACTTCCTGCATGCATTTCAAGTACATGATATGCTCAGCAAGCAGCGGCAGTTACTGCACTACAGAAACCCCTCTCACCATCACAAAGCAGCTCTCAGAGAAAGTGCTTTATGGATTAGAAAGGTTTGTGGAGATGAACCAGTGGTGTGCCTGATCTGTAGAAAATGCCTGTAAGAAAATATAGGTTTTGATTATTCCCACAGTGCCTCTTCCAATCTGAAGTGGGCATTGGGGACTTCGTTTGATTATTTTAATTAGCCCTAGGAAGTGCATACAATCTGAAAGGGATCAGAAAGCTCAGTCTTCCACATGTGTATTTCACAGGTCTGTAAGATAGGGCGGTTGGCTTTCAGATTTCAAATAATTTCGTTCCAGTGCTTTGGTTGTTTGTTACAATAATGCCAGTGCGTATAAGAACATGTACTGTTATGTATTACATAAATGCCCACCAAACACTACTCATTTTTATTTGAGAAATGCCTTCTCTCAAGCTGACCTTACAGAAATGCATTTCTATGCATTAAACTGCCTTTTTAGAGCACTGATTCTAACATGCACATGATGAAATTTCTGTCATGTTGCAAAGAGGCCATTTTCTTTGGTGACACAGAGCCATTCTCAAATGTTTCAGACATGCAGCTGCCTGCTGCTTTGGGACAGTCACTGTCACCTGAGGAGTGCTGCTTTTTATTTCTCTAGCATTGGTGACTCAGTATGACAATGGCAATTAGTGCTTAATGCTGAATGAATTATAGAGAAAGCGCAGAAAGCCAAAACCCAAGAAGCAAGGTGCTGTTTGAAGGATGGTGAAGTTTATTCTAAATCAGTATTTGTTTGTGTTTAATCACAGATGAGTAACACCAACAGAATCTTCTCATACGCATTGCCTGCAAGAACGTGGTTTTGAGCGTTGAGTCAATGCTCAAAACACTTTATTTAGATTGCAAATTATCTAGCCACCTCAGCAGACTGCAGAATCAACTGGAAGCTTTTCAGCATTTAATTAAACAGGAGAAAAGGAAGTCCCAATAATAACAGTGTGACACTGCCAGAGAAAAATTATGAATACAAAGGGAGAAATCATCAGTAATTAACCCCAATCTGAGACTACAGAAGAGACTACAGAGCAAGAGAGGAGCACATGCAAATAATACTAACTTTGCTCGTCCTGAATGGTTTCATCATGTTTAATTTAACTATAAATCCATACAAACAGTGGTCCAGTTGCTAAGGGTGGGGGGCGGGTAGGGGTGGGGAACACGTTCCACGTAGCTATTCCCCAAATCTCAGTAGGGCAGATGAGTTTCACAACTAGTGTGAGCTTTTCCCCTGCTTCGTGGTTAGCTATCTTTTCAGTAATACTTTAAATGATTATTCCCTACTCAGATATTGTGGGGAAAAATGGGATCATGGTTATGGTGATTTGGGATTGAAGAAGAGAGGGAATTCTGCCTAAGTCAATCTACAAAGTGAAATCTGTTAGCATCCTGGAAAACCATAACCTCTTCCCTGGAGAGCTCTTTTTTTTTAAATTCTAGGCTATGTACTGTCTTCTTTAGTGACACTTTCCATAACCCCCAGAGTTTGTCTGTCCTTAGCACTTTGAACCTTAGCACATTTCTCTTATTTAGCATGTCTTACATCACTATGTGATTATTTATTCTCTATTATGACTCACTTTTTTCACCTCCTTTAAGGTAGAGTCTGGATCTTTCTTATGTTACTTATCCTTGTATTCCAGCACCAAATACAGTGACTGGCCACATATTACCTTCTTAATAAAGGCTTCTGAGTTTTAAGTGATGAGCTTTGCACTCCTATGCTATTACACACATGCCATGTTAGGTTAGGTGCCCTCGAGTTGGTTCCAACTCATAGCAACCCTATGTACAATGGAACAAAACATTGCCCAGTCCTGCACCATCCTCAACAATCATTGCTATGTTTGATCCCATTGTTGCAGCCACTGTGTCATTCCATCCCTTTGAGGGTGTTCCTCTTTTTTGATGACCCTCTACTTTACCAAGTATGATGTCCTTCTCCAGGTACTGGTCCCTTCTGATACCATGTCCAAAGTACGTAAGACAGAGTCTTCTATCCTTACTTCCAAGTAGTACTCTCGCTGTACTTCATCCAAGATAGACTTGTTAGTTTTCCTATACACTATAGATGCAAAAATAATGCCCTCATTTTACATAATAAAGTAATATTAATTAAATCTTAGGATAAGTCAATTTCCAAAAAGGACTTGCCCTTGACAGCATAAATATAGATTGAGATTTCAAAAGAGCCATCTTGATATGCCATGAATTGAAGAAATGCTTGCTCTCTAAACACTTATAACACCTGTACATTGCCATGTGGATTCTGAGTTCAGTAAATAGGGATTTATTGTAATGGAGATTTGCTTTATGCCATCTGATTAATAATTATTATAAGTGTAAAGATATGCATAACAATGAATTTTGCTTTTATGATTTTGAGATTTAGCAAAGTTAAATTTATTAAATGGTGCTAAAATCACAGAACAGATACACATACTAAGGTTATTTATTACATTATCAGTTACACAGCTTTACATGGTATTTTATTCATGGCATTTATACATATTTTAATAACCTATGGTCTGTATCCCTGTGTTTAAATAAATCTCACTTGAAACTTGTGGAATTATTTAATTCACCCTAAAGACCTGGGCAATGCAGAGTTACATCTGCTTTCAAGCTAAAATACAAATTATGTAGGAAATTGGTTTTATTTATATGCCTCAATGTGTGTGATGCATAAGTAGCCTTTTATATTTTCTTGACCAGAAAATAGCAACTGTAATTTTCTGTAAATTAACTCCCAGTTTATAATCCTAATGGCAGTTTATAATCCTAATGCTTCTGGAATGATTTCAAAGTTTATTTATTTTTTTTATGAGATGCCAATTTATGACTGGAATGGTATCTGTTGTTGAATAAGTGTACTTGTTATTTAAATAGATGACAAGTTGTCAGTTTTTACAGTGATTCAAAGTATATTTTTTAAGTGGGGTGTTATTTTGAAAATAATTTTCCTTCACCATTGTTAAACTGTTATTTTGAGAATTAAGGAGAATTTGGTCTAATGATTGTTTAAACAAATTCCTGTGCTAATAGCATTCAACCAATGTAAATATCAGCTCTGAATGACATTACATATTTTAGTAAAAATAACCCCCTGGTAATTGATTCTTGACTCTTATTCTTTAATTTATTATGAATTGGGATTAGTCTCAGTTGTTTAATTTCCCTGCCTCTGTGCATTTGCTCAAACTGTTCTCTCCACCTGGAATACCCTTCTTCTATAAGCTGGTCTGTTTAAAGCCTAACCGTTTTTTTTAAGTTTCAGCTTAATTAACATCCAGCTTAGTGTGTGCCACCTTAGTGCCATACTTTTGCAGATATTACTAAGTATTCAGAGACTTTTTCTCTTCGAGGAAGGATTTGTAGTCCAGTGCATAGTTATTTCTCATTCTAGTATAGTCCTTCAGCAATTGCATTAAATAATTCACTTAATAATACCAGTTCAACTAAATGTACGTGGGTAGGGTTTGGGGAGGAGCAGAGGTCAGAGAGGGATTATCAGTAGAAGATGATTCCATATTCCAGTCTTCAACCATATTCCATTCTCCAGTTATAGCCCATTGCATTGGAAGAAATGCCCTGAATGAGTGTGAGTTCATAGACTGTTCTCAGTCAACTACCTCTAAGAGTGTGATGTCTCACCATCATGTAAATTCATTCAGCATGACCCCTACACACAGATGTATGCTTGATGTGGTGTTCAACCAGTAAAATCCATTCCAACTTTGAAGACAAACCTGACTACTGAGTTTTCATGAAAGACTCAATCTTCAACAAGGTATCTTCTTAAATAATTTTGTAGGAAATTTTTAATCTATGCACCTTTCCTCTGACTTGCTAACTTTATATCCTAACCTTCACCTTAAGTGTGACTCCATTGTATCATATTATACATTTTTTTTTTTTTGCCTATCTATTTTCTCTGTTAGATTATTGCAGTTAATTGGGTTAACATTTCTAATTCTCACACTCTTCATCTCAACATTATATTTCCTTACCGTTGCCATGGCTTCACAGTGGTCAGGGTTTAAGTCCTTACCCTTTGATGCTGGTCTTTTGACACCAGCAGAGACTTTGTACTTTGACACAAGTAAGAACTTTAAATATGCTTTTTTGGTTTGGCTTTCCTTCTGTGCTCTGATGACTCACCATGAGAAGTACAGAGTTCAGGTAGCTGCTTTTCTAAGCAGAATAAAGAAATACCTGGAGAAGACCTGTACCCAGCCTGCAGCCTGCAACTGAGTCATTGATCCCAGCCAAATCCATCAGACCTATAGCCAGCCAACTCTGGTATGTTGTTGAATTTTTGAGGTTTTTGTTATGAGCACAAACCGGTTAACATAGTCAGTACATTTACTGAGGGCGGGTACAAGGTTATTTTCATGGTTGTGTCTTTTATGGTCACCAGCATGCATTTATTCAACAAATATTTATTTAAATATTATTTGTCAGATACTGTGCCAGCAGCTGCGTTTATTACATAAATACTAAATTGAACTTCCTTACCAGCTCCCTTTATTAACCTACCAGTTAATAGGCCTGTATCTCTATAAGGCGAATGCATTTGCCCAACCTGAGTAATCTTTTAATAAAGAGACTTTCTTTTCTTCCATTTTACCTAGGACATAATATCATCTGTGTGCCTGAGAACCAATTTTAGGTACACTCATAGATAAAAACAGTGAGCTGGTTTTATGGATTCAACATTGAAAATACATATATCTGGTTACTTCATTTATGATAGCAATTTTCCCCTTTTATTTGATGCCTAACAAGAGTCTTGGTCAAAGAAGTGGGTTTGTACATTTGACATACGGAGCTAGGGGCTGTGGAGTTGTATATCTTGCTTCTTAATCCCCAAATGCCACCTATACTGATTTTTTTTTCAATTCTTCAAGCGTATCATTTCATCTCTGACACTATGATTTCACCCAGTTTCTTCCTTTTTCCTGGTGGATTGGAAGAAGGGGTGGAGGGAAAGAGCAGAGTCTAGGATTACTTCAGGTATTACATTGCAATTTAATTGTAATGCATTGTTTCTTTTTATTTCTATGCCTTTGTATATATTGTTCACTTTGGGGGAAATACGTTTTCTGACTCCCTTCTTCTGGCTAATTTTTACTTCTTTATTAACTGTAAAACCAAACCAAACCAAACCCGTTGCTGTTAAGTTGATTCCAACTCATAGAGACCCTATAGGATAGAATAAAAATTCCCCATAGGTTTCCAAGGAGTGGCTAGTGGATTTGTACTGCTGAGCTTTTAATCACTGCACCACCAGTGCTAGGTACTTATCATTAATTATATCAAATGTATATTATTATACATGACACTACTGCATTATATTGTCAGAAATGAATATTAAGTTATCTATTCAGTTTCATTAATTTATTAGTCAATTTAGGAAGCTCTGGTGGCACAACATGTAAGTGTTTAGCTGCTAACAGAAAGGCTGGCAGTTTGAACCCACCCAGTGATTCTTCCGGAGAAAGACCTAGCTATCTGCACCCTTGAAGATTACAGCCTACAAAACCCTATGGGACAGTTTTACTCTATCACACTGGGTCATTATGAGTCGAAAATTGACTGGACAGGACCTAACAACAACAACATTAGTCACTTTAACACTGATTTCAAATGGTTACTCATTGTGACTTTTAATTTTATAAAATAGTGGTATTTATATTTTTAAAAATTTAACTTCATTTTAATATTTTAAAGCACCACTCTACATTAGTACACAAACGTTTTAATTTGTTTAGCAACCATAGATGTCTAAAATAATCTAAATAGAAACTTCATGTAGTATATGAACTTTTAATAGATTCCAGTAAACTTCAGCAAGTTATATGAAAATACTACTTTCTGTAGAAATTTTTTAATTAGTTTATTTACTTATAATCCTACTAGATTATAAATAATTTATAATTATAAATAATTTGAATTATAATATAAATCTCTTATAATTTAAGTTATAAATAATTTCTACCACATGTCTGTCAGTTTGTCATACTATGATGGCTTGCATGTTGCTGTGATACTGGAAGCTTTGCCACCAGTATTTCAAATACCAGCAGGATCACCCTTGGTGGACAGGTTTCAGCTGAGTTTCCAGACTAAGACAGACTAGGAAGAAGGACCTGGCAGTCTACTTCTGAAAAAACTGGCCAGTGAAAGCCTAATGAATAGCAACGGGACATTGTCTGATATAGAGCCAGAAGAGCCCCTCGGGTTGGAAGGCACTCAAAGTACGACCAGGGAAAAGCTGCCTTCACAAAGTGGAGTTGACCTTAATGACGTGGATGGAGTCAAGCTTTCGAGATCTTCATTTGCTAATGTGGCATGACTCAAAATATGAAACAGCTGCGAACATTCATTATTAATCATAACATGAAATGTATGAAGTATGAATGTAGGACAATTGGAATTCATCAAAAAAGAAATGGAAAGCATAAAGATCAACATCCTAGGCATCAGTGAGCTGAAATGGACTGGTATTAATGATTTTGAATCAGACAATTATATGGCCTGCTATGCTGGGAATGACAACTTGAAGAGCAGAGGCATCATGTTCATCATCAAAAAGAACATTTTGAAATCTACCCTGAAGTACAATGCTGTCAGTAATAGGATAATATCCATGCGCCTACAAAGAAGACAAGTTTATATGACTATTATCCAAATTATGCGCCAAACACTAAGGCTGAAGATGAAGAAATTGAAGACTTTTTACCAACTTCTGCAGTCTGAAATTGATTGAACATACAATCAAAATGTATTGATTGGAATGTGAAAGTTGGAAACAAAGAAGAAGGATTGGGAGTTAGAAAATATGGCCTTGGTGATAGAAATGAGTCCAGAGATCATGTGATAGAATCTTGCAAGACCAACAACTTCTTCATTGCAAATACCTTTTTCAACGACATAAATGGTGACTATACAATTTGGGTCTTGCCAGATGGAATACACAGAAATCAAATAGACTACATCTGTGGAAAGAGACAATGGAAAAGCTCAATATCATGAGTCAGAAAATGGCCAGGTTCCAGCTATGGAACAGACCATCAATTGCTCACAGACAAGTCGAAGTTGAAGAAAATTAGAACAAGTCAAAGAGAGCCAAAGTATCACCTTGAGTATATCCCACTTGAATTTAGAGACCATCTCAAGAATAGATTTGACACATTGAACACTAATTACCGAAGACCAGACAAGTGGTGGAATGACATCAAGAACATCATACATGAAGAAAGCAAGAGGTCATTAAAAAGACAGGAGAGAAAGAAAAGACCAAAATGGATGTCAGAAGACTCTGGAACTTGCTGTTGAATGTAGATTAGCTAAAGCAAAAGGAAGAAATGATGAAGTAAAAGAGCTAAACACAAGATTTCAAAGGGCCGCTCAAGAAGACAAATAAAGTATTATAAATACTTTATACATGTGCAAAGACCTGGAGTTAGAAAACCAAAAAGGAAGAACATGCTCAACGTTTGACAGGCTGAAAGAACTGAAGAAAAAATTCGAGCCTTAAGTTGTAATATTGAAGGATTCTATGGGGGAAAATATTAAGCGACAGAGGAAGCATTAAAAGAAGATGGAAGGAATACACAGAGTCACTGTACCAAAAAGAATTGGTTGACATTCAACCATTTCAGGAAGTAGCATATGATCAACAACCAATGGAACTGAAGGAAGAGGTCCAAGCTTCACTGAAGGCATTGGCATTGACAAAAAACAAGGCTCCAGGAATTGACTGAATACCAACTGAGATGTTTCAACAAACTGATACAGTGTGATAAGCACTCATTTGTCTATGTCAAGAAATTTGGAAGACAGCTATCTGGCCAACTGACTGGAAGAGATCTATATTTGTACCCATTCCAAAGAAAGGTTATCCAACAAAATGCGGATATTATTGAACAATCTCAATATCACACACAAGTTAAATCTTGCTGAAGAACATTCAAAAGTGGTTGCAACAGTACATCGACAGGGAACTGCCAGAAATACAATTCGTATTCAGAAGAGGACGTGGAATGAGGGAAATCATTGCTGATGTCAGATGGATCAAAGCGGAGAATAACCGAAAGATGTTTACTTATGTTTTAATGACTATGCAAAGGCATTTGACTGTGTGGATCATAACAAAGTATAGGTAACATTCCGAAGAATGGGAATTCCAGAACACTTGATTGTGCTGGTGAAGAACCTGTACTTAGACCAAGAAGTGGTCACTGGAACAGAAAAAGGGGATACTGCGTGATTTAAACTCAAGAAAGGTGTCTGTGAGAGTTGTATCCTTTCACCATACTTATTCAATCTGTATGCTGAGGAAGTAATTCGAGAAGCTCTACTATATGAAGAAAAATACCACATTAGGATTGGAGGAAGACTCATTACAACTTGTGATATGCAGATGACACAACCTTGCTTACTAAAAGTGAAGAGGACTTGAAGCACTTACTGATGAAGATCAAAGACCACAGCCTTAAATTTGAATAACACCTCAACATAAAACAAAAATTCTCACAACTGGACCAATAAGCAACATACAGATAAATGCAGAAAATATTGAAGTTGCCAAGGATTTCATTTTACTTGGATCCACAATCAATGCCCATGGAAGTAGCAGTCAAGAAATCAGATGACTCATTGCATTGGGCATATCTGCTGCAAAAGATCTCTTTAAAGTGTTAAAAAGCAAATGTTTCACTTTAATGACTAAGGTGCACCTGACCCAAGCCATGGTGTTTTCGATTGCCTCATATGCATGTGAAAGCTGGACAATGAATAAGAAACACTGGAGAAGAATTGATACCTTTGAATTATGGTGTTGGCGAAGAAAATTGAATGTACTGTGGACTGCCAGAAGAACTAACAAATCTGTCTTGGAAGAAGTACTGACTTGACAGCGCCTAACAGCAACAACAACAACAGTTATTAGCATTACAATTTTAAAGTGCAGTTTAATCGCCTTGCATATAATATCCCATTTAACATTAAAACAACTTTATGGGATAAATACTGTCTCTATTTCCATTTAACAGTGAGAAACTGCGGCATGGAGAGTTAAAAAATCCATTCAAGGTCAAACAGTGGCAAAGTAAGACTTTAACAGGGGCCTGGTGAATCTCAAGTCCACTCCTAGACACTAAGCCATCTTCCTCATGTTACTTTTTCTACGGGCTTAAACTTTTAGAAACAAAAGCTAAGAACTCTAGAATGCTACTTCAACTTCTGACTGGTCACATAAATACCCTAAGGCAATGTGGAACAGAGCCAGCTAGCTGCCAGAATGAAGGAAACAAAAGGGAAATTATACAGCGAAGAAAAATAATAATACCTCAAAATATTATGTAACCACGTTAGAATTACTGAGTAACCATTTACTTCCAATGTTTTTCCTTAGTGGAGACATGGCAAGACTTAGAAAGTTTGTCCTAATGAATATCCTTTTCCAAATGTGGCTCTTGGGGGATAACATAGAAGATTGAGATATCCATCAAAGAAGGAAAGCAAAATATATAGCCTCTTTACACCTAAACTTATTAAAAATATTCACTTATTTCACAATAGAATTTCAAAACAAGTGAAGAAGGGTCGTCATTGGAATACTCTGTAAGTTAAACTCTAATGTTATCTGAACTTGAATTTTCCTATGGAATCTAAGTCACTGGTTTAGATAACCCAATTCTTTATCTAATGTCAAGGTAATAGTTACTTTCTGAAATTATCTTGTTTTCTCAAAGGCATTAGTGGTTGGATGTGGAAGGATGTGGAGGGAAGGAAAGCATACCTCTTCTGTACTAGGACTATAGATATTTCTACAAAATATTTTATTTGTTTCATTTTAAAGTTATGTTGGGATCCCACGGGAGTCTCACTGCACAGTGAGGGCTTCAGATCTGTTTAAAATTTGTAACATTCTCTTCTTGCTCAAGGAAGAACACCCAGCTGTTCTGGGAGATGTTTGAACATGATTCTGGCACTAGAGGAGGCTTTGTGGCAAAGTGGTTAAGAGCTCGGCTGCTAACCAAAAGGTTGGCAGTTCAAATCCACCAGCTGCTCCTTGAAAACCCTATGTAGCAGTTATACTCTGTCCTGTAGGGTTGCTATGAGTCAGAATCGACTCATCAGCCATGGATTTTTTATGGCACTAAAATGTTTTTGGTAATCCCTTTCTGCAGAAGAGGGAGTTCCTTAAACTGTTAAAGGACATAATTTGGTATTTATGACATCCTACCCTTGATTCTAGCTTCCATACATATAAGGCAACAGGTTGGGAAAGACAAAAGTGGCCAAGGATTCCCAGCCTATCTATGGGTTAATGTCTTCAGCTGCTTGTTCATTGGTAGAGAGGAGATTTGTCCAACATTTACAAACCCTACTTATTCTCTCCTCTCTATGTATTTGTATTTTATGAGCTCTGGAAAGAATCTGGAAGGAACCCTGGTGGCACAGTGGCTAAAGCACTCAGCTGCTAACCGAAGGGTTGGCGGTTCAAACCCACCAGCTGCTCCACAGGGGAAAGATGTGGCAGTCTGCTTCCGTAAAGATTTACAACCTTGGAAACGCTATGGGGCAGTTCTGCTCTGTCCTATAGGGTCGCAATGATTTAGAATCAACTCAATGGCAATGGGTTTGGGTGTTTTGAAAAGAATCTGGAAAATGGCAATCTACTCTGAGGATCAATATCCCCACTGTGAGGCCAATGAGAATTTGTTTTCAGCACACCAAGTTTGAGACCTGGAAGGAACCATCTTTGCAAAGACTTAAGATGTCTGACAATTGAAGAGAAGTCAAGATCAGAAAGCATAGTCTACTCCTCTTCATTCATTCCCTTCCCAGTGGGAGAAGTAAAGGTGACATTAGGTCAGATACCAAGATGGGAGGAAGCCAAGGCTCTGCATCTTCCTTGAAATTTGCATTTTGTTTTGAATTCAAAATGTTGCCTTCTCATTTCAGGAAAAAATACTTAAAACTAGGAGTAATTGTTTGGAATGATTTTGCTCAATTTGGCAAGCTGAAACATGTTTTCTAAATCCCTAGAGAAACTAATGCAGTCCCACCATGGCACATATTAGAAAGACTCTTGGCATTGAGATTTCTAAGCAGCATCTTTCATTCGTTTCTAAGATAAAAAAAAAAAAA
>NW_004444140.1:3636052-3643534 GCF_000243295.1 Trichechus manatus latirostris
CTTAAGAGGAGTTACTGGGATGGGTTGTTTGTGGCACTTACTACAGCCACCAAGGCGGGTCGGTAATCAGTGCAAGGCAGATTCCAGTAGGCCGTGCCTGTGCTGCTTGGTGGTGTGATGTTAAGCGCATGATGCAGGTAGGTAGGATGTAGTGGGGAGATTGTTTTGTGTGGAACTAAGTTGGATATGAGAGAGAGGAGAGAGGAACAGGTGCCAAAAACATACAAACAACCAAAAATAATGCTAGGGGAGCTTGCCGTTGGAGTGGAGAGATGAGAGACTGTGAAATGGAGAAAAACAGAAAGGGGAAGAGGAAGAAAAGAAAAGAAATGAATGAATAAATAAAAATCGGAAAGTTTCAAGAACTGCAAAGTTCCCAGGGATCTCACTGGTGCAACTATGAGGTCTGGGGAAGTTGCTCTCAGGTATTGCAGTACAGCTTGGCTAGAAGGCCTAGAGGTATACAACATCAGGTATTCAGGGAATAAAAGAGAAGGAAGATATAGAGAGATGAGAAACTGAGTAATGAAGAAAGACAAAAAGGGAAAAAGAGGGAAAAGAAAACAAAACAAATTAAAAAAAAAAGAACAATAAAAGCCCCCCAAAAAAGAAAAAAAAAAACAATGAAAAAATAAATGCCCTCAGGGATCCCTCTGCACGTCTGTGCAAGCCGAGGAGTAGTCTCCTTGCCACACAGCACTGCCTGACCAGAAAGGGCTCCCAGCTCAAGGAAAAGAAAACAAACAAACAATTGGAAACAAACAAACGAACAAAAGCCCCGGGATCCCACCAGCATGGCAGCCCAGACCGGGAATTAGCTCCACACTCGAATGGAGCTCCACAGCCCCTCAGGAAGAAGCAAAGATGACACACGGAGCCAGGTATTTGAGCAAAAGAAGGGGGAGGTGGTGATAGGTGAGGAAGAACTCAAAAGAAGCAGAAAAAAAAGCAACAGCAGCAGCCAATAAATGGCACTCAGAGAGCCAGCTAGCACGGGCTGGTGGAATCTAAGCAGCCGGTGTTTCTCAGACAAGAGACTGTGTCCGCGGGAAGCAGAGGAGGCCAAGTGCGGGTGAAGATTTGTGGGGCATGGGAAAGCGTATATCGCAAATTACCAGTTGTTTTGTCTCCCTATGGAAGCTCCGTGAAGCTGCTTTCTTGTACCCCTGTTTGCTGGTCTCTGATAGGAGTCCAAGATGGCGGATCCGCACTGTGTTAGCTGGTAGGGGACCTCTGCATGAATCTCTCCTCGCTCTCCTTTCTCTGTCAGTTTTCTCTTTCCATTTGGTGCTTGGCTGAGTTCTTTATCTCTTCACTTGATGTTTCAGGGTTTCAGGATTGTTGTTTTCTCTGTTTGGCTTAGTTTTTCAGATCTTTGCTGTGGAGGGATGGCGTGGTGCTTCTGCCTAGAGCGCCATTTTGCCGGAAGTCCCCTGGAAAAAACATTTTACCTTTAGGTGCATATGCTATTATTCTGCTAATTCCTTTTCGTCTGTGAGCTCTTTGACCTAAAGAGAAAAGAATAAAATAATACCACAAGAGAAAATATATTAACATAAGGTAGTTAAAGCATATAAAATTAGAGGAGAGAATATACCAAATACCAAAGAGAAGATATTTCAAACAAGATTTCTTGTAACTGATGGAGAGGACAGGGTATGGGAAATTGAACAAAAATTTATGTTTACAGTGAAAGAAAAAAAATTCTCAAGAACGATGCTCAAATGGAGGGAGACTAACCAGAGTAGGGAAACCCTGGTGGCATAGTAGTTAAGTGTGACGGCTGCTAACCAAAAGGTTGACAGTTTGAATCCACCAGCCACTCCTTGGAAACGCTATGGGGCGGTTCTACTCTGTCCCGTAGGGTAGCTATGAGTCGGAACTGACTCAACAGCAAAGGGTTTGGTTTTTATTTTTTTTTTTAACCAGAGTAGAACTGCCCCATAAGATTTCCAAGGAGTGGCTGGTAGATTCAAACGGCCGACCTTTTGTTAGCAGCTGAGCTGTTAAACAATGTGCCACCAGGGCTCCTCTATTGCCATAGTCATATCCAAACATCTGCCACAATAGCTAACCAAAAGGTCAGCAGTTCGAATCCACCAGCTGCTCCTTGGAAACCCTATGGGGCAGTTCTACTCTGTTCTGTAGGGTTGCTATGAGTCAGAATCGACTTGACAGCAATGGGTTTAACCAGAAATCAATTGTCATCAAGTTGCTTCTGCTCATGGCAACCCCATGTGTACAGAGTAGAAGTACACTCCATAGGGCTTTCAAGGCTGTAACCTTTTGGAGGCCGATCACCAGGACTTTCTTCTGAGGTGCCTCTGGGTGAGTTTGTGCCACCAACCGTCCGGTTAGTAGTCGAGCACTTCATCCAGGACTCCTTGAGGAAGATGAAAAAATAAAAACAAAACAAACAAACCTATTGCCATGGAGTTGATTCTGACTCATAACGACCCTAATTACTAAATTCTAAGAGATGTGGTTATTACCAATTGCTTTCATCTACTCATGATAAAAGAAATAGGAACTCATTCCTTCTGGCTTGATACCACTGTCCACAAGATACACAGAGTAAAAACATTGTGGTGAGGATGTAGAAAGTCAGGCTGTGCTTAGGACAACACTTTCCAGATTCTCCCATATTATCTGTTCTTTGCTGAAAGGGGCTTAGACAGGTTAGGCTCTGAAGAAGCAATCTGAGGTCTCATGATCAAACATCCCACCCAGCTTAGTTTATATCCTTTCAGATGATAAAGATTAATGTGCTTCCAGGTCACCTTACAAGACAGACATACTCCAACAGAGTTAATCCTTTCAGATCTGATAGGGACTTCTTTCTGATGTCCACAGGCCTGCTGGTTTCCTGAACTTGACTTTGAGAAACAGAAGCTGCCTATGCCAGTAACGTAGAACTTGTAGATGAGCCCTAGAGACTTCAACTATTTATCCTGGCACATTTTGTCAAATAATGCTTTTCATTTTCATCAGGTCCAGGGACTATTGCAGAGAAGAAGAAAGTGGGACCCATTCCAATAGGGCAGTGGTTCTCACACTTTAGTGTGCATCCAAATCACTTGGGGAACTTGCTGACACACAGATCGCTGGACTCCACTTCCAGAGTTTTTGATTCAGTAGGTCTGACATGAGGCCAGAGATTTTTCCCAGTTGATTCTGATGCTGCTAGTCTTGGGACCACACTTTGGGAACCACTGCAATGGGACATATAGAATTTGTTCTTAACCACCCCGCTGCAAAAAAAAAAAAAAAAAATCCAAGTCATAGCAACCCTGTAGAGTTAATATAAATAGAATTTGTTCTTAGAGGTCCAAAAATTGCTTTCCCAGGTGTCGTGCACTTTAGTTACCTGTAAAGGAAAGGGAGGTTCAGAGGTCAAGGTTGGAATATGTGTGTAGTCTGGGAACAAGGGTCACTCAGGCCTCTTATGGATGGTCATTCAGGCAGAATCACTTAAACAGCAGTTTGCCTACATGGTGAATCTATATTTAATATCAGTCTTAAGTATTCTAAAAACTTTTTATAGGTTATGATTAAGAAGACATTTCAGCCACTGTCTAGATTCACAAACGCTTGGTGGGGGTGGTAGTGGAGAGAATGAAAAGGCAAAAGTGTCTGGTTTTAAGCGTGGACATTTCAGGTCATCAGGCTCCAGGCAGCCCATCTGCATGGTTGAGGGCAAAAAAGAAATAGTTGCAATAGTTGCACTTGTAGTATACTTGACTTTTTCTAAATTCCCTTTCTTTCCTTCCTTTTCCTTACTTTCTTTCTTTCTTACACACACACCCCACAAACAAAGTGAGTAGGACGTTGTAGGAACTATATACTTACAGGAAGTCATACACTTACAATAAATAGGAAAAAAACCCACTATATTTATAATGTGCATCTGCCAAACAGTCATGTAAGAAAGTATGCCCTAAAAGTAAACACTTGATCTTCTAACTCAGAAAGATTTACTCCTTTTTAGCATTCCACTGAGTACATCCCCCCTCAAAAAAATCTTCTTCTAAGTAGGTAACCATTTAACTTCTGACATGAAGTAGCTAATAACCATCTCTTCCTTTTCAAAAGATTGAAATCACTGTTGAAGGCATGGTTAATTTTTAATGTGCTTTCTCTAAAAGGTAGACTAACTTTTTAAAAACTCAAGGCAGAAACTAAAATGGATGTTATCCCATGGATGGACGACACAATTGAAATGGATTTTTTTTCTTCAAGGTGATTGATGTAATTTTCTATTAAGGTGACCTTTGCTAGAAATGTTTTCCCTGTAATGATTTCCTGTCCTTTTGGCTCAGTAGCCAGAACAGAAAAACTGGCATAAGCCTGTTTCAGCTACTTGATGTTGAAATGGGAAGTCAACTCTGACGTGAGCACAGCTGAGGTACCATGCTGATAGCTGATTCCAAACCAGCCTTCCCTCCCTGGTCATCCAATAGTTACTATCTACTGCCCTAGGAAAAGGACCTGCATCTTTAATACCTTTATATTGTGAAGCATCTGTGATCATGGTGCTACACTCTTAGAATTCCAAATGAACGCGTTGATGTAACTTGTACTAGATGTTGTTATTGTTGTTAGCTGCCTTTGAGTCAGTCATGACTCATGGCAACCCCATGCGTGATGGAACAGAGTGCTACCTGGTTCTGCATCAGCCCATGATAAGTTGCTGATCAGACTGCTGTGATCTATAGGATTTTCACTGGCTGATTTTTGGAAGTAGATAGCCAGACCTTTCTTCTTAGCTTGTCTAATCTGGAACCTCTGCTGAAACCTGTTCAGCATCATAGCAACACACAAGCCGCCACTGACACATGTGTGATGGCTGTGCATGGCTGCCTTGGCTGAGAATCAAATCTGGGTATTCCTCATGGAAGGCAAGAATTCTACCACTGAACAGCCATTGACCCCAGGTTCCAGGTATAAGGACATAAATATGTGCATGATAACTTAAAGAACTAGGAAAGAGGAGACTGAGAACCAGATAGGGAAGGGCAGTTTTGGAGGATGGAGTGAGATATATACATACAACTTGAAATAGTTTGCTGTTCTTGGGTGCGTGGATGAGGAATCAGGATGTGTCCCTGTGTGTGTATGTGTGTGTTGTAGGACGTAAGTCAGCTGTTTCTCCTTTTCTAGTTGCAAACATTCTTTGTCCAGTCGTTTCCTATCTTAGCCTCTGTTTCCTGCTGCCTTCTCCTCTGCATCATATTCCATTACCTCCTGTCTGGAGTGCAACACTAGCTCTAGCACAAAAATCCCTCAGTATGTTACTGATTGCATCTCAGAATTAGAGACTCAATCCCCTTGGTAATCTACAAGTCACACTACTTTTCTGGCCCATGTCTCTAGTACCATAGGACTACACACTGGAAAATACAGCAGCGTTTCCTTGCTTGTTTTTATGTAGCATGTAACCCTATGGTTTTTATTTTCTTTCATAAGAGGCAGAAGCATTTCTGAGTTAGCCTCTGCTAATAGGAAGTGACTGTGATAAAGAAGTCTTAGGCTCTCATGTTCTTCTAAGAAATGAACTAGAAATGGTAAACAGAACCAGATAACAAGATCTGCTTTTAAATAATGATATGTGGTAAATAGTATTTATGATTTATAAATTATCTTCTGTTTCACGACTCATAAAAAATCTATGGGTAGATTTACTTGGAAGCATATTGATATTCTTCTCTCTTCTAATGCTTCATGCTGGATCAACTAAATCCGCCCTGCCTCTCAACATAGACACACACACACACACACACATACACATATGGATGCACACACACTTATTATCACCACTTTCTTAGGGATAAGAAATACCAATAATAAATTACCAACTAATGTATCATTTTTCTCATTTGAACTTATGCTTTGATTTTTTGAAAAGCCTCCCTTTAGCCTAAACATTACGAACTTTGCTCAGCACACCAGCCAGTCTCCCTATAAATATTTATCATTGATATATAAATACAGATCATATCTAACTTTGAATTTGTTGAGGTACAGAGTAATGGGATTAAGACATAGAATGAGCTTAACCATAAAACTGCTTTTGTCCAGTACTTGTACCTAAGATGATTTCAGGGAAGATATACTGTTTCTTTGTATTAGAGGCATTTAATGCAAAGATCTTAAATATAGTATTCCCTCCAAACTGGTTTAGGCCAGTTGAATTGTTTTCAAATAGTTCCAGAGATTTCCGGCAAAATGGCACTCTAGGCAGAAGCACCACGCCGTCCCTCCACAGCAAAGATCTGAAAAACTAAGCCGAATAGAGAATACAACAGTCCTAAAACCCTAAAATATCAAATGAAGAGATAAAGAACTCAGCCAAGCACCAAATGGAGTGAGAAAACTGACAGAGAACGGAGAGCGAGGAGAGACTCATGCAGAGGTCCCCTACCAGCTAACGCAGTGTGGATCTGCCATCCTGGACTCCTATCGGAGACCAGCAAACAGGGGTACGAGAAAGCAGCCTCACAGAGCATCCAGCGGGAGACAAAACAACCATTTCTTGCCTCTCTGTATCTTCCTTCTCTTTCTGTTCCCTAAATACCTGGCGTTATATACCTCTACGCCTTCTAGCCAGGCTGTACTGCCACACCTGAGAGCAACTTCCCCAGACATTATAGTTGCACCGGTGGGATCCCTGGGAACTTTGCGGTTCTTTAAACTTTCTGATTTTTATTTATTCATTATTTTCTTTTCTTTTCTTCCTCTTCCCCTTTCTGTTTTTCTCCATTTCATAGTCTCTTATTTTCTCCACTCCAACAGCAAGCTCCCCTAGGATTCTTTTTGTTTGTTTGTACGTTTTTGGCTCCTGTTCCTCTCTCCTCTTTCCCATATCCATCTTAGCTCCTCACATAACAATCTCCCTGCTGCATCCTGCCTACCTGCACCGTGCTTGACATCACATCACCAAGCAGCACAGGCACGACCTACTGGAACCTGCCCTGCACCGATTACTGACCCGCTGTGGTGGCTGTAGTAAGTACCACAAACAACCCATCCCAGTAACTCCTCTTAAGCTAGACCTGCCCTGCCGTACCATATCTAAGTGAGTGACCCTCCCAACTGGAGAAGGAGGCCGAAAGTATTGTACCCACAGATGAGCAAACAACAAAGAACACACAGTCCGCCTGCTCAGACATAGTCAAATTAAAAAAAAAAAAAGGACAAAACAAACAAATCTAGAATCAGTAAATGAGAAAAATAACTAATGAATGGCCCGAAGACAGCAGACAACATCAAAACGTTTACAAAAACAGGACAGGATGGTTCCAGCAGGCATCCAAAACAAAACACCAGATGACTTTCCAATGGAAGAAAATGCACTAGAACTACCTGATAGGGAATTAAAATCTCTAATACTCAGAATTCTCCAAGAGCTGAGGCAAAAAGCTGACAAACATTAGGAAAAAAATAGACAAATTCATGGAAAATACAGACAAAAATTGAAAGAAT
>NW_004444140.1:3643634-3660624 GCF_000243295.1 Trichechus manatus latirostris
TGACATGTTGTGGGGTTGTTAATGAATGTCATAAAACAATATGTGTACTACTGTTTCATGAGAAACTATTTGTTCTGTAAGCCTTCACCTGAAGTACAAAAAAAAAAAAAAAAAATAGCTCCAGAAAAAAGAAAAGCAACAATTTTGTTGCAGGGAGATCTGGTATATATAATTATACTTATAACTCAACAAAAAAAAGTCTATATAATGCAAGAAGAATTAAAAAAGGAACAAAAGTAGGGATTAGAAAATGTGATCAAGACCATAAATTTGAATTAAATTTGCCCAGGGTTTCCTAGTATCTCCGGATACATGTCTGATCTAAAGATTCTGCATGATTCTGGGTTGCTACTCTTGTTTTTTTTCCATCTACTTGGTTATGTCCAGACCTATTCTGTCTGTTGACAGGCACAGGCAATAGAGCTTGGCACTTCAGATATGAACAGAAAAGGGAGTCGTGGGGTATTTCTCCAGTAAGTTTAGTCCGACTTGCTTATCCCACAAAGGACAGAGTAGTGGTGATACTTTCAATCTTCCTTTGGTTTGTAGTTGAAGTACATTCACCAGATAACCAGAGAGGCTTGTTTGTAAGTGAGGATGCTTCCCAGTGAATTTCTTTTTATCCAAAAAAATATAATTGGCATGAACTAATCAATTCTGATTTCAAAACCTTTAGCAGCATGTTACAGATTTAGATGTGCACAGATAAGTTTATATAAATATTCTGCATATCTGTGATTGTATTTGTTATATATTTTTTATCTTTTAGAAAATTCCTATGACTTTACTTTGGCACTTTCTGCCTTCTATTGTTTAGATTATTTTATTACATGATCCATTGTAAATCATAGATTCCACCTATTTTTCAAACCCTGCCAATCCTGTTGCTGTTGAGTCGGTTTTGACTTGTCGCGCTTCTATAGGACAGAGTAGAACTACCCCACAGGGTTTCTAAGGAGGGGCTGGTGAATTCGAACTGCTGACCTTTTGGTTAGTAACCGAATGCTTTTCAAAAGGACTATTGAAACTAAAACTGCATATTGGTCTACTTGAGAATTTTTCAGAGATAAAATTTGTAGAAGTAAGCATTTTCATTAAACACTATCCTTTTAGAGATCATTTTCATTGAAAAGAAATTATACCAACTCTGAAGACTTGTTTGAATGAGAGATTCCTGTTATCTACAGAACTATTTCATAACTGGGCTGAAGAGTTTAGTGCATAATCCCACTGTTTACTAATCTAAAAAAAATCTAAGATCTGCAAATGAAGAACTTGGTTGTTCACAGATCCAAGCAAGAAAGAATGCCATGGAAGGAAGAGAATCTTTGTTTTTGCACAAATAGCTCTGCTGAAGCCAGGCATATTCCCAAGACACCAAAGTTGCAAGTGGAGAACATTCTAGGCTATCTTAATCATGCTGATGTATGATCTAATTTCAAGCTTTTCACTTTGTAAAAGTTCTTGTTTCAAGGAAAGAAATTCTCCCTGCCTACACCCTATTTTTATCTTTGAAAGAAAAAAATGCAAGATAGCTAGGAATAGGATTTTTTATTATTATGAGCTGACTATGCCCTTCTTTGAACCACAGCTGCACATCATCACTTACCAGCAAATCATTACAATGACTTCCGTCACCCCTTCTCAGGCCAGAAAGTCATACTTCGTCTGGTCTGACAAACCTCTTAGGTTACTTTAATGTATATCAAATGCATCTACACATCAAATGACATTTCAAGAGTTCCAAATATCTTGCGCCTTAGAGTGTTCTAAAATAGCTGACTTCTATTTTTCTTTTAAAGAGATAAAAGAGGTAGCTTTATATTAACTGTTTAGATATTTATATATTTACCTCTCTCCTCCACTAGATTGTGAGCTCTGAGGAGCAGCGTTTCTGCCATAATTATGATCTTTTTAACACTGCCCCTTGATAGAGTGCTTTGAATGCAGCAGGGGATCAACAAATTTTGAATCATATTTTGAAATTTCTAAATTTTAAGAAGCACATGTTTTTTTCCACTCTGCTCCCCTCCCCCACTTCTTTCCCAAGGAATATGGTCAAAGGGGGAAGCAAGGAGAGAGAAGATCTCACCAACCATATTGAGAAATTTGAAGAAATAGGTATGGTTTCCTTCAACTTCTCATTTCCCCTAGTTAAACAAACATACACACAAACACACTTCGTCCATCTTTACTGTAATCCAATATTAATATTAATTGTACATTCTGTAATTTACTCACTTTACTTTTTTTAAACTGCCTACATATACCATACCTGTATCTGTTGTGATTGAATTGATTTCAACTCATAGCTACCCTATAGGACAGAGTAGAACTGCCCTATAGGGTTTCCAAGGCTGTAATCTTTATGTAAGCAGATTGGCACATCTTTCTCCTGCTAGTGGGTAGTGGGTTCGAACAGCAGAGCTTTTGGTTAGCAGCCAAACACTTAACCACTGCGCCACCAGGGCTTCTTGCCTACATGTAGGGAAAAACAAAATACAAAAAAAAAAAAAAACCTGAGTCGATTCCCTCTCATAGCGACCCTATAGGATAGAGTAGAACTGCCCCATAGGGTTTTCAAGGAGCGGCTGGTGGATTTGAACTGCTGACCTTTTGGTTAGCAGTGGCTCTCAACCACTGAGCCGCCAGGGCTCTGTGTACCCTACATGTAGAGTGGGTTAATATTAGAGGTTTGATTCAATAAATTGTCTAATGTCACAATGCCAAGTATTAGAAAGTGGAATTGAGTATAGTATCTATATCTTTGCCTTTTTTCTCCTAGATTCCATGGATGAGGTGTATCTTGTCCTACTTCTACCTGTCTTGCTGTTCTTCAGCTCAACTCCTCTTGTTCCCTCTGACCTTGATCTATCATTTCCATTATCATGCCAACTTTTTCAGACTTTCCTATTCTATTGGTTTTTTCCTAAACTTGCTCACTTCGCTAGCACCCTAAATTTCTCTATCCTTGATTTTGTACCTGCTTGTAGGTACAGCCTTATTGCCTTCCACTTCTTCGTGGAAAGATAGTTTACGCTCACTGTCCTTATTTCCTATTTACAACACAACTCACAGCAGCTTGGCTTTTGTACAAATAATCTCCTGAAATTGTTCTGGCAAGGGTTAACGACCAATGGACATATTTCAACTTCTATCTTCCTAGAATAAAAGCCTACTGTGATAACTTCTTTATTTTTTTATTGTACTTTAGATGAAGGTTTACAGAACAAATCATTTCTCATTAAACAGTGGTTAAAACCCCATGACATGTCCACACTGTTCTTCTCAACCTTGGGTTCCCTATTACCAGCTTTCCTGTCCCTTCCTGCCTGCTAGTCCTTGTCTCTGGACTGCTGTGCCCCATTAGTCTCGGTTTGTTTTATGGGGCTGTCTAATCTTTGGCTGAAGGGTGAACCTTGGGAGTGACTTCATTACTGAGCTAAAAGGGTGTCCAGGGGCCATACTCTTAGGGTTTCTCCAGTCTCTGTCAGGCCAGTAAGTCTGGTCTTTTTTGTGAGTTAGAATTTTGTTCTACATCCTTTTCCAGCTCTGTCCAGGACCCTCTATTGTGATCCTGATCAGAGCAGTCAGTGGTGGTAGCTGGGCACCATCTGGCTGTACTGGACTCAGTCTGGTGGACGCCTTGGTAGCTGTGGTCCATTAGTCCTTTGGACTAATCTTTTCCTTGTATCCTGTTCTCTTCATTCTCCCTTGCTCCCAAAGGCATGAGACCGGTGGAGTAGCGTAGATGGCTGCTCCTACTGTGATAACTTTTATAAGACAAGTGCCTAGGCTCTTTGCCTTTCTTGAAACTCCTAGTCTCCTTCTATGGGATCCGTTATCTTTTTGCTTTTCTGACCTCTACCTCTACGTTTTTCCCATGGACATTTCCTCCGCATATCAGTTAAACTGTGGCAATTTCTTCTGTTTCTTTGTTATAGCATACTTCTCACTTTAAATTTTAATCTCCTTGAATATCATTTTCTTTTCTTGTATGGAGCAGCTACCAGTATGTAAGTGAGAAACAAATGTTTTCCTATAGCCCTGATTTCCCTCAAGACAATCTAACTTGCTGTACATTTCACCCAAGACATGTCAAAACACTTAGTATTTAACAGGTTCTTAAATGAATTAATAATTTTCTCTTCCAGACTTCCTTTTTATTCCATGTTCCATAGATATGTATAAAGTATCACTGTTCACCTGGTCTCCCAATATGGGAATCATCATTGGATCCTTATCTCTTACCCATCAATTCCAACCATTTACCAAATCCTTCTGATCTCACCTCTTAAATTGTTCTGAAATCCATTTCCTACTTTGCGCTGCAACCATCTGGTACCAAGTTCAAGCAGGCACTCATTAGCATGGAATAGTGAAACAGCCGGCTAACATATCTCTTCCCCTTTAGAGTTACCCCTTTCTCCCCTCCTTCTCATCTGATCTGTATTCCATTTTGCAGCCAGAGTAATCTTTCAAAAATAAAAATCTGTACATATCACTCTCCTATTTAAAACCCTTCAGTGGCTCTTCATCATCTACAGGCTTAAATCCAACCTTTTTAGTTTGGTATTAAAGACTTGCGCCAACTATTGTTTACAATTCTCTATGCTTTTCCATTTGAGATCTCTTTAAGGTTAATATTGTGCCCACTGTATTTACATTTATCAGTTTTTTAAAATTTTTCTTATTTATGTTCATTCTTGCAGATTCAGGTCAATTTTCTTCTTCAGGAAGACTATGTCTCATCATAACTACCTCTCTTTTGCCATCTTGTAATATTTTATGTATAGATCTATCCTATAGCTTTGCTACTTTGTATTAAAATAATTTAGGTGTTTTTCTTCTCCACTAGACTATAAACTCTTCTAGGCCAGGGATGATGTCTGATTTGTTTTTGTATATCTATGCTCTCTTTCTTGCTTCACACAATATGCCCAGTATTCACAAGATGCACCAGTTAATGCATCTTAAAGTTAATTGGCATTTTTGCATGTTATTTCAGTTACTCCCCATATTATTTAATGCTTCAGAGACTTTTGATAATTTTTCCTACAATATGCAACTTTTGCGCATTGTAAAACAGTTTTGTCTAATATATCTTGTTCACCACAACTCTATGCAGGAGATAACATAATTCCCAGGTTGCATGTGAGAGTATGAAATCTCAGTAAGATTAAGTAATGTATCAAGGTCACACGCAAGTAAGAAGAGCCCAGATATGCATCCAGGGATCCTGTCTGCCTCATAATGGAATCCGTGCAAGAAATTCATCAGGTTTTTTACATATTTCATTTATCTATAAAATTAAGTTTTATTTTTTGTCTTATTTGTTCTCACAAATATTCCTTTGATGTAGAACAGGGATAAATTTATTCTATCCCTTTCATGGATAACAAAATTGACTCTCAAGTAAAGTTAAATCAGATTATAAACATACCAGGAGAAAAAAAAAACAAAAAACAGCCCACCAGAGTTCTTACAACCCAGTCTCCACGAGGCTTGATGTTATGGCCAGAACATATGTAATGTAGGAGGTCATACTTTTATTTCAGTGAATGACATAATTCATTGAAAAGATATTTATTGAGTGTTTCCTAAACATCATCCATGTCCTAATTATTGTAGGTATAGTGATGGGAAAAAAAAAAAGTATAATTCAACTCAGCCAGAAGGTTCAGATTAAGTTCTGAAACTTTACTTTCTTTCACCCACATATTTATTCAGACATTTGCTAATTCTATCTCCATAGTTCTGTCTTCCACCAGTTCTTCTAAAATTGGTATGATTATATCTGCCTCAGCGTTATTAGGATGAGAAAACTTAGGGTAAAATTTCTCACTCTAAGCTTGGCACAAACGAGGTGCTCAGTAAATATAAATTTCTTCCTCCTCCTTCCCATTCCTATCCCCCTGTCTTCTAGATTGCTCACTAGGTTATTGCCATAGTATCCTCAATGGACTCTCATTCTCTACCTTCTCTTCTTTTTCAATCTGTCTTTCATACTGCTATCTGGGCACAAACTGTGCTAATGACAAGACCACTGGAAATGTCAAGCTACTAATTCCCAGAAATGATTAATAATAAGGAATTCTAGCATGAAATTGCATTTATATTGTGAATGTTGGAAGAAATATTGAGAAATTTGTGAAATACTAGTCCAAGTCATTTTCATGACATTTTAAAGCATGCATTGTGGTCTAGCCTTAATCTATGTCCAAAGTTTCTTCTTAGTGACACATTCTGAGGATCATTCCCCTACATGTTAGAGAAGAGTTAGCATTTTTTTTTTCTCTTTTTGCTGAAGTAGGAGAAAATGTGAGTCCTTTCTAGATGAATGTTTACTCTCGTTAGGGTCAATTTATTTAAAAAAGAGTGAAGCTATTACTGTATATGATTTACAGATCACAAAAACAAGATCTTAAATCATCAGGTAATATTTTAATCCTGTACAATTGTGTGTGTGTGTGTGTGTGTGTGTGTGTGTGTGTGTGGCTGTGACCGTTTTTCATGTAGCAAAACGCCTTCAATAGGGCAATGGCAAAAATTGATGGGATTATCTTCTGCTTCCCCCCTTGCAGAGTAAGCTCCCTCCAAAGAAGCCTTTGTTTCCATGGGCAACAGAGCTGCTGTGGCACACCGATTCTGAAGCACTTGGATTGACTCTCATGCCCCCAGGTAAACAGTAGCCTGCTGCACTACATAAATACTGAAAGCAAAACTTTCTTGGTAAAAACCCTGACCAGCATGAATTGAGGGGTAACAGCAGGCTGCTCCAAAAATCCTACCTCCAACAGCTCCCTGACAAAGGTTCCCAGAAAGAGTGCTATATGCCCTGTGGTTTCAATAATTTCTGCTATTTAGGGAGGAGAGTCTTTTGTCAGATGTTTGCAGCTTTTGTATCGGTTTGACATACAATAGAATGTCATTAATGTCATCATTGCCCTTCAAATTCCAGGAAGAACACATTTCCAGCAAATTTGTTTGTTTCTAGATCAAGGTGAGTTGGAGAAATTTTTATCTTGTTTTAAAAGCAAGGGTTTGGAGCATGTGTATATATCATCACACATTCTTGGCTACAAACAAAAGTGGGGGTAATTAACATCGCCATTTGCATTTAATCCTTTTCTCATTTGTACATTCAAATATGTTCCATTGTATGAGCTAGGTTATTTCTAAATAGTATTTAATGATAATTGCAAAATTTAGAGGATCTCAGCAATATTGTTTTTATATTGTAGGTTGTCTGAATAAAAGCTTGGTCAATCCATGTTTTCTTAATTTTCTTATCATGAATGTTTTAGTGGGAGAAAGGAGAGAATAGCTTTGGGTGGGAGAGATTTCTAGAGTCTTGGTGGTGTTGGGTTTTATGTGATTTCTCTTCAATAATAACATAGTTGCCTCATTCTCCAAACAACTGTACCTCAGTGATGACTAAGTAGTAAAGAATAACTTTGTCACATTCTGTCTTAGGCTGGGTTCTCTAGAGAAGCAAAACCAGTAAAGTGTATAAGTATATATACAGAGAGAGATTATATCAAGGAAACAGCTCACACGATTGTAGAGGCTAGAACTTCCCAAGTCTGTGGATCAGGGTAGAGGCTTCTCCCAAGTCACACAGCTGCAGAAGCTGGCAAGCCCAAGATTGGAAGGTTGGAGAGGAGGGCTCCCACTCTCGACGAATCCCAGGTTTGGCAGATAAGCTGACAGCTCAAGTCCCAAGAATGGGAGATGAGACGACAGGAAGCAGCTGCAGGATCCAGAGAGAGCAAAAAGCCAGAACGTCTGCTTATATACAGATGCAGGCCACACCCCCAAGGAGACTCCCTTTCATCTGATTGGCTACTCACAGTATATTCAATCATGGGAGTGATTACATTAAAACACTGAGAATCATGGCCCAGCCAAGTAGACACACAATCTTAACCATCACACATTCTGAGGGTATATTTATTCTGTGATGACAGGGGATAAGACATCTAGCCCACCACTGTATTTCCATCACCCAGCATAACTTGGCACTTAGTTTTGGTACTCACTGATACTTGCTGAAGGCCTGACATGCCAATTTACAGAAGTATTTGCAGAGACACTAAAAAAAAATTAATCCACCCTGCCTACACTGGAGGGAGAAGCACTAAGTCGATACCTGTGACATGTAAGTGTTGTGGTAGAAACATACATTTATCTAGGATTCTCCATCAGTATATGAAAAAAAAATCAAAATGGTGAATTTATGCTCAGCTATATTATCTTACATTTGTTTGATTGTTTATGAAGCACATCATCTCATCCTCACTTATGAGTTAGGAAGAAAACCCCATTTAATGGTATGTAAACTGAAGTCAAGAGAAATTGAATTGTTTCCCCTAAGGTCACATGGCAGTCACTCAGGTCCTCTGAATCCTTTCTCAGTACTCTCTCTGTTTTACCCCTATTTCCCCAAAATCTCAGTGGGAAAAATGAGGATGAAGTCTTCAGAGCACAGGAATCAGAAGACACAATCATTTAGATACATATAGTCATTTAACCACACAGAGTTCAGCATCCAAAATGTTCAGAAGAACTGGTCCATATAGAGAACTGCAGATTGATAGACTTTAGGCTATGTTGCCAACGTGTTAAAAGAGATACTAATAAAAACAGAGTTTTAAGAAATAAATGCCATAATATAATAACCAACATTTGTAAAATGTTTTAAAACATTTAAAGACCTTTTCTATTTGATAATATCATTTGATTTTTGAACAAGTCACATAGGTGGGAGATGATTGAACAGGGCTACACTTTCAGCTGACTCTACACCTTTCCACCCCAGATGTACTGAATCAGAGTGTACAGTTTAACAAGATCCCCAGGTGATTCTTATGTACAGCTTCCTGGGACCTTGTTAGAAATGCAAGTTCTCAGCAAGGGTTCCAACTGGAACGAACCAACTCAAAGCCCTGGTTCTTTTCACTCATAAGCTAATTGGCAAAACATCCTGAAGGCCTTGGCGATATTGCCAGTGTGGTTTACAACCATGGCTAAATCCTCACCTGGGCCCATTTAACTTACATCAGCTCCATGGCTCCACCTGCCCAGTAGCTTTATGTAGGTAGCTCTCCAATTCTATCAGTAAACATGTACAACAGTGTCATTTGTCAGTTCAGATCCATCCCTTGTAATGAAAAAGTGTACATTCAACATTTATTGAATATTTGATCTATGCCAGGCATTGTGTTAGATGTAGATCTTTTTTTTTTTTTTTAATAGAGAAGACTTAGTTTCTGTTCTCAACCAGGTTATAACCATGTAACTGTGTCCTCACCCTTTTTTTATAAAAGAGAGGATATAAGGTAACAACAATTAGGAAATATGGAAATTTCTAAAGAATGAATTTGCTGGATAAAGTCATAGCTCTTGATGTTATTATTAGATTGCTTGTCACCTAAAATATTTGTCACAAGAATTCAAATTTAGTCTGCAGGTGTCAGAAGAATATTTTATTTAAAGTTACATTTATTATAATGAGTTTTGTAAGCATTTGGGGCAAAAAAAAAGGGGGGAAAAAAAAAAGGGTAAACCATAAAAAAGAAAAAGAAAATTGGGGAAAAAAAAAAAAAAAAAAACCACATTTCCCCATTGGTAAAAATAGCTTATTTCGGTTTCTTAGGAGTGTCTTTGTGACTGCAGGATTGATATTGTTAAGTCTGTTAGGATTTGTTCTTCTAACAGATATTTTTGTTTCAGATTATTTAGTAGCTTTCTCTTTTCCAAGTGTTTGCAATTTTATTTTTTGATATTTCTTCTGGTACTTTAAAAAATATTCATTAAAATCTCAAGTCATATTTTTTAAAATGCGTTGGAGGAAGTATAATGAAAGGGAGAATCTGGGCTTCAGAATCAGTCGGACAAGATTCTAGAACAGGTGAATATTTGTTTTCTTCAGAGGGGTCAGTTAGCTTTTCTAACCCTCAGTTTCTTCATCTTTAAAGAGAAATAAAACTTCTTATCTCTAGGATGCTTTATAAAGCAAATATCAAAATATTTATAAAGCAAAATGCAAAAATGGTTATCATAATCTCTTTGACAGGTGTCTTCCTAATTATTTAGTAGTTCTTATATTCATAGATAATAGCAGTATTTGTTAAGTCTGGGCTACCAAGGTAACTTGTGTAACAGAGTGATGCTTTCATCGAACAATGCATGTAGAATTTAACCTTCAGGCTGATCTCCATAGAATAAACAAAGCATGTGTGTGTTCCTCTTTTTAAAAGTATTTTGTCTATCTTCTTTCAGTAGCCCTGCTTCTGAGTTGCTACTGGCTTTTATACAACAAAAGTGAATACTGATTATTCATTGATGCATTCAGCTGATTAATAAAACATTCAATTCATTGCTTAAAAACATCCAGTAAATGGATAAAGGTATCACAAATTATGTTTTTAGGCAATGTTGAGTATTTTAATGCTTTGACAGTTGAATAAAAGGGGTCCTTGCTTGGTTTCAGTTTTCCTAGGATTTCATGATTCAAGGAAACTTTTTTGAAAAGAGAATACCATACTTTTTTATATACCAGTGCTCATGACAGGTTGTAATACTATGTAGTTATATTCAGATCTATAAAATACTCATCCATTTAACTAATGTTTATTAAGTGCATATCACATGGTGGTGCTGTGGTTAAGAGCTCGGCTGCTAACCAAAAGGTGGGCAGTTCAAATTCACCAGCCGCCCCTTGGAAACCCTATGGGGCAGTTCTATTCTGTCCTATAGGGTCTCTATGAGTTGGAATCGACTGGATGGCATCTTTTTTTTTTTTTTTTTATCATGTGGCACTCTGCTGGGCACCACAGAAACAGCAGTGAGTAAAAACAGACAAGATCTGTCTCACTCACTGAAGAAGACACTGTGAAGAATTCCCCCAACAGCCCTGCTGCATCACCCAGCCCTCTAGGGCATTACCAACTGAGCCAGAGGTCAAGATAACCTGATCAAAGCTTGGCCATTCAGATTTTCTATTGAAAATTTGAAATTCAAAAAAGAGGCATTAAAGCGTGGAGCTGTTTGAGGTTGAGCCACATTAATGTCACTTGAGAAGGACCACAAGCTGATCCAGAGAAACGCCTAGAACTTCCTGACCTTAATCCTTCCTAAGAAGCAATGATTTAGCTCTTCCTTCAGTTTTGTTGGGCTAACCTGCTCTACTTCTAGTAGGTAGCTCTTGTGTTTAAACTGACTAAAAACAGTTTCTTTTTCCCACTCTTCCCCCTCCCCTGCCAAAAAACTAAACTGATAGACCAATAGTAAATCAAAATCTATAAAGCAAGAAGCTGTGTAACAAACAAGTCATACTCTATTAGTTAAGTAATTTTAATTTGATAGCATTCATCCTTAAAATCTTGTATGAACTAATTTTTAGAAAAAGGTCTTCTCACTTTCTGTGTTTTAGCACTTTATGTGTCTAAAGTGATGTCCTAGACCTCATGGTAGATTACTAACTTGACTTATACTATATGTGAGGAAGCTTACTATCTTTCTGAATTTAAAGCCACTTTGTGTCTGAACAAAGTTCATTTCAGTGACTTGATTTTCATTATAATAAGGAACTTGATATCCTCCTAAAAGTAAGTTTTAGGTCTTGAAGGCATACATGCTTCAGGAAGAGCAAGTGCTTTAAATGTTTCAGCAAGATATTATTCATGGACCTTATGGTAATAGCTAGAGAGTCCTATTGGCTCAATGGTTAAGTGTCAGACTGCTAAACAGAAGACTGGCAGTTGGAACTCACTAGAGACTCCATGGGAGAAAAGTCCTGGCAACCTGCTCCTGTAAAGATTACAGCCTAGAAAACCCTATGGGGCAATTCTACTCTGTCCTATAGGATCACTATGAGACGGAATTGACTAGAAGGCACACAACAACAGCATATTTATATCAATTCCTATCACTTCATAGTCTCCTGACCTACCTTTTCTTCCTAATTGCATTTTTATATGTTTCCTATTTATTATATTTCTCCCCAAATTAGATAGCAAGCTGCAAAAGGGTAGGGACTTTGGTTTGTTCCCATCTGTATCCCAGCACCTGAACTGTGCCTTACACTTCTTAGGCACCCAGTCGCTAACTATTGAATGAATGAATGGATGAACAGGACACGCATACACTAAGATGGTTAGGTGCACAGACTTTGGCACTAACCAGATTTGGATTCAAATATTTAGCTTGTTGCCTCTTGACTGTACAAATTGGGCGAAACTAGTTAACTGCTCTAGATCTCAATTTCATCATTTACAAAATACGTGTAGTAATCCTTACGTCACTGGTTGTTTTTGAGCTATGAGTTATATAATACAGTTCTGTGCCTACTTCATCAGAAGTGCTCAAAAATGGTAGATATTTTTATTTAGCTGTTAGCTTTGGGAGCACTAAGAATGTTATTCACTGTTCTTTTTTCTAATTCCCCCAAACATAAACAAGTGTTTTGTTTAGTTTTGATTTTGCTTTTGATTTTTATTTCAGTTTTTGACATGATGAATGTAGCACAAATGTTTCTCTTTTCTGCTCTTGACCTGTGGTCACTTCCTTATGATGGTAATTCAAAGTTGCAAATCATGTCTTTATATTTTATTTTCTTTTGACAAGAAAAAGCAATGTTGGATACTGTTTTATAATGAGGCTGGAGAATTGAGTATACTGATTTTAACTGATTCTCAGTGATCAGGTTGATTAGTGTCTAAATTTACCACCACCTAACAGAAATATCCAGAAGAACTGTGTAAAAGAATAAATATTTTAAATGCCTAGGATATTTATGTTTTCTTCCTAACAAGAAAAATATTTTTATTTTAAAATAAAAACGACAACAAATTTATACGTAAAAAAGTAGACTCTTCAACGTAAGACAAATATATACTTATATTTTATTTATTTATCCAACAAATACTGCACACCATCCTGATATAGCTTATGATGTAGGGGATTGTTGTAAATCATTTGTAGCATCCAACAGAGCACGATATATGTAATTAGTACCCAAACATTGTTATCATCAGTGCTCAAAGGGAGAATTTTCAGTAGTCAGGTTTGGTGGAACAATAGTATATTATCCACAAGAACATATCTGTTGATCTGTGAATGTGATTTGAATATAGTGACTATGAAACTGAAAATTAATTAACCATAACTTTGAGTTATGGAGTTTATTTCTAGGTATCTGGTACAATAAAAATATTTCCAGGAAATGCATTCATTCAGGGCATAAATACTTATTCATTCCTTAATATGTCTAAGGCACCATGCTAGGTTACTTCCACCTTGGTCTCTTGGAGCCTTGAGCTGCCGTGAAAGAAGTTCAGCTACCTTACAGGAGAGACCTTGTTAAGAGACCCCTCAGTCTACCTGGAGAAGAAGGGGGCTCAGCTGTACCCAACCTTCCATCTGTCCCCACCAAGGTACCAATCATGTGAATGAAGCCATCTTGTTCCCTCCAAACTAGTCCTGGCACCACTAAGTGACCCCATCCAAACACATGAGAAGCAAAAGTAGCACTCAAACAAACCCTGCCTAAATTTCTGACCCAAAAAATCATGAAATATAGTAACATTTGGGTTTTTTCCGGCTGTTAACTTTTTGAGCATTTTGTTAACCAGCAAGAGATAACTGGAATTTGAAATGTGAAATGTTATCCAAATTAATATATATTTATAAACTGTGATAATTGCAATGAATGGAGAGATGCAGGGTGCTAAAATTATAATGAAGATCAAAGACTACAGCCTTCAGTATGGATTACACCTCAACATAAAGAAAACAAAAATCCTCACAACTGGACCAATAAGCAACATCATGATAAACATAGAAAAGATTGAAGTTATCAAGGATTTCATTTTACTTCAATCCATAATCAACACCCATGGAAGCAGTAGTCAAGAAATCAAAAGATACATTGCATTGGACAAATCTGCTGCAAAATACCTCTTTAAAGTGTTGAAAAACAAAGATGTAACCTTGAAGACTAAGGTGCGCCTGACTCAAGCCATAGTATTTTCAATCACCTCATATGCATGCGAAAACTGGACAATGAATAAGGAAGACCGAAGAAGAATTGACACCTTTGAATTGTGGTACTGGTGAAGAATATTGAATATACCATGGACTGCCAAAAGAATGAACAAATCTGTCTTGGAAGAAGTACAACCAGGAAGTTCCCTGGAAGCAAGGATGGTGAGACTATGTCTCACATACTTTGGACATGTTATCAGGAGAGATCGATTCCTGGAGAAGGACATCATGCTTGGTAAATTAGAGGGCCAGCAAAAAAGAGGAAGACCTTCAAGAAGATGAATTGACATAGTAGCTGCAACAATGGGCTCAAGCATAACAAGGATTGTGAGGATGGTGCAGGGCCAGGCAGTGTTTCATTCTATTATACGTAGGGTGGCTATGAGTTGGAACTGACTCGATGGTACCTAACAACAACAACAACAAGATTATAATGGACAGCCTAGTGTGGGGTCTGCAATTTTTTCATACCTTTCCCCGTAATGAGCAAACTGCCAGTAGTATGAATTTTAGAGTTGGGCTTACTGGTAATGGGCTCTAAGATTTTAAACGTCATGCATAAATGGGAAGTAGAGGGAGCTAAAGGTTAATATCTTTCACTTCATAATTTTCCCTAAACCATGTTTATTAATACACCTTGAAGAAATGCTATTTATGAATTGCTATAGAGTATCTATTTTACATTTAAAAAGAGATTGAAAAAACAAAACTCAGTCATTTCAGAGCTGCTAACTATGTCAGGAAAGAGATTTATCAATAATATATTTAAAAATGTACCAATTAGTAATCTCCCACTATGTATTAGGAACTAAAATAATAAACCTCCTACAGTCATGTCATCTTTAGATTCATTTAGAGACTCTGGATCTTTTGAGGTGTTAGTATTAAACTGATTTTTATCATACTTTACGGATGCTTCAAAATTTACTAATTTTCTCAAGGTCTACATATAATTTGCAGCTGACAAACCTAGGATTCATGCTCTGGCTATTTAATTCCAGTGTCTTTCTTGAACACTCCATTATTATTACTTAAGAGGAGCATAGTGGTTAAGACAAATGCAATCAATAACCAGACCTGGGACTGGGGTATTTGAACAGTAACCGAACAGGAGGAGGTTTATGTTGCTATTGAGAACCAATAATGGTTTTTTGTTATGTTTTTATTAATGCGGTCCATGTTGCTTTGAACCCTGAAGGTGAAAATGTGACTTTCACAGAACTACTAAGATACACACACAGTTGCACACACACACAATAAATACATAACCCTGAGGTTTCCTCAGCAACTTTACCTCAATTGCTCCCTTAACCTAAGAAAAAACACCTTGAGTAAGATCTGAAATAGTGCAGCAGGAGCTCAAAAGGAAGGCAAATCAAATAAATACTCTGTGCAACTGCAATAAAAAAAAAATAAAAAATGTGAGTTGGACTGCACAGGGCTGGCTGCAATGTTCTGTTGATGGTGAATATCTCAGAGATTCTTCTTTCTGTTCCCATTTGATTTTAAGCACATTTGGACACATCTAATGTATTCCAACTTATTGATCTGTAAAATAAATATTTTATTCCATTCTAATACAAGGGAACATAACTAAAATCATCAACAATTGCTAAGGTTACTATCTGGGTAAACCAGAAACACCAAGCCGATTGCCATCGAGTCAGTTCCAACTCATAGCAACCCTATAGGACAGAGTAGAACTGCCCATAGGGTTTCCGAGGAATGGCTGGTGGATTCAAACTGCCAACTTTTTGGTTAGCAGCTGAGCTCTTAACCACTGCGCCACCAGGGCTCCGCTATCTGAGTAGGTTATGTAAAACACCCTAACTTGGTTCATAAATCAAGGATTGGTTAATCTTAAATATGATAAATTTTAATCCGATTTATGTGATGCATATTTAGAAGGCAGAGATATGTCTGTTTAATGCTTTTGTGTTAAGTCTCCCATTTGGTCTTCTTACCAAGCTTGATTTTAAAGTACTTATTTGAGATAGTGGTAAAATCTACTCTATTGCCACTGACATCTATTTTAGTGGTTACCCTTAAAGGGCACAGATTCCATACTCCTACATCAAGCCTGCTGGAAGGGGACTAGATTCAAATAAAATTTGTGGTGGAGTAGAGCCAATCTTGCTTCATCTTTTGTTCTTTCTCTGTCATTAGAAGGTCTCATACACGGTTCTCTACAGCAAAAGAACGTGACTTTTGAGTTTAAAGACCTTACCTTTCTAGTGACTTCTTTCCATGGCAAATAGAAGAAAAAGTAGGGGAAATCTCTTGTTAACAGGGTCAATAATATTAAAAAAAAAAAAAAAAAAAAAAAAACAGTGAAACTGGTATTCCTATATTAAATAGTGGTGTCCATGGCGTCCAAGAAAAATTTCTTATAAATTTCATAACCCTACACTATTTAAAAATTGGTACAGCTGATTGCCTGATACTGGGCATATAATTTCTAATTCAAATAAAAGAACATATTGATCAGGTGGCTTAGGAAAAACCGAACTGAGTTTGAGGAACTATAAATACAGAGATAAGAAATTTATGCCATGAGTCATAATGCTAGTGTTGCCCACAGGGCTTTTTGCCTTGCGTAGGAAATGTGGATATTGACATGAAGGTGTGTGGGATTGGTGGCTAATTCTAGGGAAGTGCTAATGATTTGGTAAGACAGCTATAGAAATTCAACATTCCTTATTTAAGTGCAGTAACATGAAATGTCTAGTCTAGCACCATGACTGATGCAGCAACTACTTAATTATAAGGTATTTGGAAAGCTGAATGTGAGGCAACTCTGCTATTCCATATTGGTTATATCTGTCACATATAAAAGGCAAGGGGTTGGGACCATGGTCTCGGGGAACATCTAGCTCAACTGGCATAACACAGTTTATAAAGACAATGTTCTACATTCTACCTTGGTGAGTAGCATCTGGGG
>NW_004444140.1:3661284-3675816 GCF_000243295.1 Trichechus manatus latirostris
GTTGTTAACCAATATCATAAAACAATATGTGTACTACTGTTATTTGTTCTGTAAGCCTTCACCTGAAGTAGCAAAAAATAAATAAATAAATAAAAGGCAAGTGGGCAGTCCTTTCTTATGAATTAGTAATACATATAGTATGATATGGTTTTCATGTGGTATTGGAAAGTGTATAGACCCTGTAGGTAGATGAGTTATGTTTGAGATTTGGCCTGGATCTCACACTTATGATCTGTGTGAACTGGAGGAGAAGAGAGTTAAGAAGAGTTTTGTAAAGCAGCCACGGATAATGTAGTACTCTTCAGTTGGCCAGAGATAGGAGCCATTATCACCTCTATTCCTGAAAGGGTGGGGAAGGAATTGCCAAAATTCCAAGAAGGCTGCCTGACAGTGGCTTGTAATAGAGGAACACAGCCAGCCAATAGTGACCTAGTAAGGAGAAACTTAGGGAAATAAATACTCTTTTCTTATTCTCCTATGGCTGGCCTTCAAATTGGACAAACCTACATAAGGCAGAGATTAAAACACATTGAAGCAGGTCATCAAGTTCACCTGTTCAGCAAGATGGAGGCACATGGAGAAGGGATTATGTAAAGCAATGTAGTATATCGAGTATCCATACCATATGTGAGGACATTAGATCACCAAACAGAAACACTTTTATCATTCAATCCCAGGAAGAGGTTTATCTCTATTTTCTAATTCTGTGCTGACCCCTTTCCATCTTTACACAATCTGAAAAAGGAAATTACTGAATCCACCATGTTTTTCTTTATGACTTGGTTGCCAGCAGGAAACCCATAGGTAAAATCAATGATCAATAGTAGTACCTATATTAGCAATATCCATAATTGATTTTATTTTTTTGTTTTCTGTTTTCATCTATGTTTTTGAAGTATTTTTTATTTAAATTCTCATAGCTTAAGTAGACTTTTAAAATCACTGGCTATGTACTCGGACTGAATTCAAATACAGTTCCATTGCTTACTAACTGTGTGAACCTGGACAAACTACTTGTAAGACTTCTAACTCTTAGTTAGCTCATCCGAAAAATGAAGAAAATTATGATATGGGTCTTTGTTTTCTTTTTGTGAAGATTAAAGAATATATAACCTGACATATAGGAAGAACTCAGTAAATGTTAGTTGTAATTATTGCTTCTGTGATGGTAAATCAGAGTAATTAACTCAATCACATTTCTTTAAATAATAATAAATTATGAGCTAACCATGCTTTCTTCACCTAAACATGTTAATCTTAACATAGGAGAAAGAATGTCTTTCTCACAACATTGTTATGAATACCAATGAGATAATACCTGGAGAATGTTTTGTAATCTATAAGGCATCTCAAATGCTGGTTCTTGTCTTTTTTTTTTTTTTTTTTGTTATTGGCAACAATAGCGCCTTCTCCTTTGTGGTCGAGTTCTCTCCCATAAGAGGAGTGGGTGTGCTGGCTGAACTTTGATCATGTAGTCTCAAGCCGCTCACACAGTGTGTCCAATGCCTCTAATACCACCTGTGGGAGGAGCTCAGTCAGTCCCCATCTTTATAATCTCCATGTGAGGAAATGAGATGCTTGAATGAAAAGAGAGGCTGACTTAAGAACATCTCTTTACAGACTGAAAATAAAAATTGAAGGGATAAGGAAATGAGGAGAAAGTTTTATAAATGTACTTACCTGAAGATGTTTAAAAATAGTTAGAACTAAGTAAAGCAAGGTACTTTTTCAAGGTTATACTTTAAGAGGTGTGCCAGCAAAGAAAATAGTAAAGGACAACCCAAGAAACAGCAAGATAATAAGGATATTTCTTTGGCATAGATATTAAAGTCCAGTTGCAAAGCAGTTATGATTTACTATTCTTCCTTAATGGAAGTATTAAAATATGTATATGTTATTTATAATGTATAGAAAGCTATATGGTTTATAATCTCCAAAGAGAACCCAGGTATTTTAAAAGAACAAAATCCTGGGGTAAATCAATCTACTAAAATATCATTTCTTTATGATCCATATTAGTGTCTGTATAACCCCACCAAAAATATCTTGGCATGTCTCTGAGATACACAGATTGCTATGTATGCGTGTGTGTGAGAGAACAACAACAAAAAAAAAAAAAACCATTGCCGTTGAGTCGATTCCAACTCATAAAGACCCTATAGGACAGAGTAAAACTGCCCCGTAGGGTTTCCAAGACTGTGATATTTAGGGAACCAGAGTGACACATCTTTCTTTCACAGAGCAGCTGGTGGGTTCGAACCACCAGCCTTTCATTAGCAGCCGAGAGCTTAACCACTGTGCCACTAGGGCTCCTGTGTGTGTGTGTGTGTGAGAGAGAGAGAGTGTGTGTGTATGTGCGTCGGGGGTGTGTGTGTGTGTGTGTGTGTGTGTGTGTGTGTGTGAGTGTGTGTGTGTATGTGTGTTGTGTGTGTGTATGTGTGTGTGTACATACCATCTGAATGCTGACTACTCCCCAAATCTTTTAAAATTTGGGAAACATTTGGGAATTTTTATGATGTGGATAAATCTGGAATATGAATCTAGGGCTGTCTTGCAGTTTGGGGCCTTTTAAAAGGCCTATTTATGTTTTGTCATATGACACCTTCATGGAATGGTAGAATTACAGTGAAGTAGTTTAGGAGTTCTTGGTTCTAATCCCAGTAGTCATAGAAGGGCACTGTGGCCTTGGACAAACTCATTTAACCTTGAGTCACAATCGACTGGACAGGAATGGGTTTGTTTTGGTGTTTTTGGTACCTCAGTTTATTTATCTGTAAACCATGGAGATTGAACTCTGTCATCTCTAAGGTCCTTACATGAGGTAAAACTAATGATTCTCTAGGAGTTAATTATTAAGCTCTTTTTGTGGTCTGGTTTGCAATCTGCATTGTTTAAGGCAGTAATAAATAAGAATGACCTTTGTTTCAAACTTAAAATATTCTGTAACTTACTAGAAGTAGATGGAAATATTCTAAGGAAAATAACGATTACATCATTTGATCTGGGCGTGAAGCTGGAAAATTCAAAACAAAGCCTATTTGCCATCTCCTTAAGTGTTTCCCTTGTTCAAAAACAAATCAAGACAGAGACTTATTATTCCCTGTAGCTCAAAGCTGCATGACACTGTGGGTGCTTTGGTTAATGCCTTTGCTGTAGTCTGTCATAGTCTTTGGATTCTGCCTCTGTTCCTTGTGGGCGCCAGTGACAAAGCCTGGTTTCTCTTATATATGCAGAGTGGATTTAAAAGAAAGGCATGACACATTGTTACATCTTTTCTGTTGCTTAGATTTCTTTGGTTGCACATTGTTTCTCAGTTCCCTAGTGTGAGGCCACTGGCCTATGTTCCAACTCTAATTCCCTCACAGATGTTAAAGAGACTAATAATATCCCCAGAGCCTGTCTTAGAATAGCACAGGAGACAAAAGCTGGCTTTGGAACCTTTTAACCTCCCTTTTCAGAGCCATCACCAGGTGCCTAGTCTGTACCCCATTCTTTCAGGTCTAGATTTCAATGCTGCATTATCTGATAGCTGGTCAGTGTTTAAGATGGTGCCCACTTAAGAGGGTTTGCCTTATGCATTTTCGAAACTAAAAATATCTTGAGAACCAAAGGAATTAAGGGGTATAATTTTACTAAAAGTGAATGCAATTTAGAAAAACAAGAAGTCTCCTCAGGATAGGTAGTTAAGTTAAAAGTCACTGTAAATATATAACTTAGCCACATATAGATAGATGGATTAGGTGGATAAAATGGCATATTGGAAATGGCAGACCTAGGTTTAAATTTTAGCCCCTCAGCAAGACTTTTTTCACTTCTCTAAGCTTCAGTTCTCTCATCAGAAAAAAATGGAAATTATATAACTCCATTCTAGCTTGCTATGAGGTTTAACTAGAATGATTTATTTAGAGTCCCTGGAACAAACACCTTGTAATTTATGAATGTTTCCTAAATATTAGTCCTTTTCTCTTAGAAAGCTATTATATAAAATAAGAAGCTGACCATTTGCATGTTTTTCATAACAAAAGCTACAATTAAAAGTGGCATAAGCACATTTTCTTATGTAACAAGAAATCTGGAGGCAGGTGGCTCAGGAGCTCCATAATATCAGTGTTAGAATTTCTGTGGTTATTTTGAGTTTGTCCTCCTGAATACAAAATGGCTGCAACTTTTCTGGGCAGCACATATGTATTCAAGATGAGTAATGGTAACAGGGTGTTTGTTAGGAAATTATAAAGATTTCTAGATGCCCTGCAGCAGACTGTCCCTAAATTTCACTGGGTAGATTGGGTCACATGGCTAGCCCTAGCTGCAAGGGAGGTGGAGATGAGGAACAGGATTTCATGCTAGAATTAAATCAGTAATGATCCATTACTTAGGTTAACATAAACTAACTCTGTTCTTGAAATGTATTTCCTCTTTATATTAGGATGGAGAAACAGTGTGTCCTGGTGGATATGTCTCTCCAAAGCAAACCTAGAGAAACTACGGAAATCTAAGGAACATGCACTGAGAAATTATTGAGAAGACTGAAGGCTGTCATAAACTGGCATGGTCCTGTGTGGCTCTTTGTGGAGGGAAAGCTGCAGCCTGGCACAGATGGCAGCTGGAGGCGGCAGGGAGAGGATGTTAGAAGAAAACTGTAAGTTTTGTCTTTTAGTCTTCCCTACATTGCCTTCTGTTATCAGGACCTGCTCCTTAAGGACAGAAATTAGTAGTAACAACATGTTTTGGCTGAGTATTTCCAGGGCAGCCAAAAAACTTAGCTAAGGTGAGGAAAACAGGTACAGGCTAAACTTCTTCCCCTCCAACACCCAGGGTACTTGGATTACAACCTAAAGGAACTGCTTTTGCCAATGTTGCATATTTCTAAGAGCTAAAATCGGACGAGTTTCTTAGTGCAGCAGCTTCACATAGAGTCATTGACTTGTTCTGTGGTGCTGGAGCCTTCCACTCTGGGTATCCCTTCCACTCTATTTAAACTTACAATGATGAATACAAGATAAAGTTTGGCCTTTGGAAATTTCCAAGTACCCATTACCAGAGTGAGTAGCTTCTACCCCGACGAGGTCAGGAGCTCACCGGATAAAATAAGCAGACATATATGAACGTAATACAACAAACTTAACAACACATACAACATGAAGCGGAGTTATTAGAACTCACAGAACAATAATTTAAGGTAAGTGTAATAAATATTCTCCAAGAGATATAAGAAGAATGCAGCATCAGGATTGGGGGAAGACTCATTAACAACCTGTGATATACAGATGACACAACCTTGCTTGCTCAAAGTGAAGAGAACTTGAAGCACTTACTGATGAAGATCAAAGACTGCAGCCCTCAGTATGGAATACATCTCAACATAAAGAAAACAAAAATCCTCACTACTGTACCAATAAGCAACATTTTGATAAATGGAGAAAATATTGAAGTTGTCAAGGATTTCACTTTATTTGGATCCACAATTAACATCCATGGAAGCAGCATCAAGAAATCAAATGATGCAATGCATTGGGCAAATGTGCTGCAAAGACCTCTTTAAACTGTTGAAAAGCAAATGTGTCACTTTGAGGACTAAGGTGTGCCTGATCCAAGCCATGGTATTTTCAGTCACCTCATATGCATGTGAAAGTTGGACAATGAATAAGGAAGACTGAAGAAGAATACTTTCGAATTATGGTGTTAGTGAAGAATATTGACTATACCGTGGACTACCAGAAGAATGAACAAATCTATCTTGGAAGAAGTGCAACCAGAATGCTCCTTAGAAGCGAGAATGCCAAGATTTTGTCTCACTTAGTTTGGACATGTTCTCAGGAGGGATCAATCTCTAGAGAAGGACATAATGCTTGGTAAAGTAGAGAGTCAGCAAAAGAGAAGAAGAGCCTCAACAAGATGGATTGACACAGTGGCTGCAATGATGGGCTCAAGCATAGCAGTGAGTGTGAGGATGGTGCAGGACCTGGCAGTGTTTTGTTCTGTTGTACATAGGATTGCTATGAGTCGGAACTGACTCAATGGCACCTAATAACAACAAAAACAACAGAGAGATAGAACTATATTAGCCAAAAGGAAGAGGAATAAGAAATTATAAAAAGAATCAATGAGAATATTAGATATGCTAAGTATAATCCTTAAAATATTTGATAGAATAATTGGAAGAATGAATATAGCCAAAGAACAAATTTAGTGAACTTGAAGAATGAGGAACTCTTCTAGAAGTCAGGAGACAGGACAAAGAGAAATAAAAAAGAAAGAAATAGTTGATAGTAGCAGGCTGAAAAATAGCCCCTAAAGATCTTGCGAGGTAGCAAAAGCAGTTTTTGCCCCCCACTGCCTGTATGACTTTTACCCTGAAGTTGTAGTGAAAGAATGTACCCTAGAAAAAATAGACCCTTTTCCCTAGTACCTTAATTGTAAGGTCCCCTAGTTCCTTAGTGGTAAGACATATGATTGATTAATTATATAACTGCATGCTGGCAAGATCTAATCTTAGATCCCAGAAGGGGAGGAAATGTTCTTCCTTTGACTCCATCAAGGCTCACCATAAGACCATCATGCACCCTGAACCCAGACTGCATTAAGGGGAGCCTCCACCTTCTTCCCCTTCTCCTTTTCCTACGTATGCAAAACCCTCTGGTCTAAGGTATTTGGACACCCCAGGGCCCTTTTTCCCTTGGTTTCTTTCACTTATAGTGCCTTGAGGGTCTGTGCATGCATAGAAGAGGTTTCCTTGCCAGCTCACCATGGGAATATCACCTTTTCAGGGGGAGCATGTCCGAGATGGAATTTTACCCTTTCCTCTCTGTCCCAATTACCGTGTAAGTAATAAAGCTTATGATAATGTCACTGGTTAAATGTGAATTATTTGCTGAGAGTTAAAGCCTTGAATGAATTTACTTTTATTTTTCATTCGCCACTCATCACAAATCTTCATAGCATAATATGACAAAAGAAACTTTGCAGATGTGATTAAGTTAACGATCTTGAGGTGAAAAGATTATCCCAGGTTATCTAGGTGAGCCCAATGTAATCACAAGGGTACTTGTAAAAGACAAGGTGATCTGAATATGGAAGTAGAGAGAGATTTAAAGATGCTACCTGCAGGCTATGAAGATGAAGGAAGGGGTCATGAGCCAAGGATTGCAAGGAATGCAGTTCTAGAAGCTGGAACAGGCAAGGAAATAGATTTTTTCCCCCTATAGCCTTCAAAGGGAGCATGGCCTGCTGACATCTTGGTTTTGATCCAATGATACCCATTTTGGACTTCTGATCTCCAGAACTATAACAAATTTGTTTTTTTTTAAGCCATTAAGTTTATGGCAATTTGTTACAGCAGCAGTGTAAATACAGATTTGTAAAGGATTGAGGTAGAAATCAACATCTTGAAATTAGAAATCCCAGAAGAAAGTAAGGAGAAGGAAGATAGATGATATTTGTAAAATTAGGAAATTTTTTTTTTAAATATGGAGACATATTTCTTGTCTCTCCATATATATCACAGTTACATATGGAGAGACAAGAAATACCCACACTGTAAAATTATAAAAAATAGAGTATGTACTAGATCATAAAAGGAGCTTCATTAAGTTCCAAAAAAATTATCTAACAGATTTTCCTCTCTAAGTGAAATACAATAAAATTAGAAATTAATATTTAAATGGAAGCTTTAAAAATGTGTTATTTTTTAGAAACAACATAGTGTATTACTAAATAACCTTTAGGTTAAAAAAATCATAAGAGTACTTTAAAAATTAGAAATAGAATTATTTGATATTAAAAACAGTATATGTCAAATTCTGTGAGACACAGCAAAAGGAATCCTTACATACAAATAATTACTTTTAAATGTATTTAAAATATATATTTCAATATACAAACAGAATGGTTAAAGCACATGAGTTTAACATTCAACAAAATAAATTAGAAAATGAAGTAACAGAGAGAATCTAAAAAAAATAATGAAAAGAAAAAGTAAAGATAAGATCACAAATCAAGACAAATAGAATATATTGATAAAATCAAAAGCTATTTTTTTAAAAACATAAACATCTTTGGCAAGACAGATCAAGAAGAAATAGAATAGGTGCAAGTAAACAAAACACAGGAAAAAAAGAAATATCTACTGATACAAAAATGTTTAAAAATAAAACTGTGTTATGAACAACTTTGCAATAATAATTTTATTGAACTTAGTATGATTTTGATTCCAACAATCAGATAAAGATAATATAAGAAAATAAATTCATAGGTCCATTTTCTTTATTAAGGCAATGACAAAGATCCTAAACAGCTTATTAGCTGAGGGAATTCAACTGCATGTTAGAAATTAGCATAATATGATTGTCTTCCTTGGATTCCCCCAGAAGCAGAAGCAGAGATAAAGATTCAAGTGTAAGTAGGCTATTTAGGAGGTGATCCCAGGAAACATTGGTTGTAGCATGGGAAAGTGATTCAGGGAAGGACAACCGGATGTTAATAAACGGTTTGTTAGCAAGCAAGGCACTACTGTGGGCAATTAGGGCCATTTCAGCAGAAGATTTCTGGGACCCAGTGCAGAACACATGTTCCTGAGTAATCTCACCTGAGGAGCATGGAAATCAGGATGTTTATAAATGAATCCCATCCTTTTTCTGTGAGGGCTACTCTCCAGGGTCATTATTAAGGTGTTACCTAATAAATTAGTATTTCATAGGTTTGAAGATTACCTGAAATGGCCTGAACCAGTTAATGGAATTCAAAATATATCCTTTTTTCAGGTAGCATTTTATCCAAGAAAAAACAACAAACTGCTTTTCCTGTATGCAAAATACATGCACTAAGAATGTTTTCTTCAGTTTGGGGCATGATTTTGTTTTTGGTTGCTATTACATGTCATTAAAACTTTGGGGTTTTTGAGGAATTTTATTTCTAGTGAAAATAGTGTTATTAGTAACTTTTCATGGAAGAATGTTGCCTATATTTTCTTTAAAAGAATTTTTAAAGTGTCATCTTAAATTTTTTTTTACTTCTTTCAAGTGAAATTTGGTTTAAGGGTGAGAAGTTGAAGAGGAAAAACCTCTCGAATACACACGCACACACAATGCAGTCTTTGAATTAGGCTGCCAAAATGTTCTCTACGTTTGGAGATTGCTTATGGCTAGCTCTATTCTCCCTGTAATGCCTCATTAGCTCTTAATACATTTTTCCCTAGATGAATTTAAAAGCGCATCCTAATTAGACTTCACTGGGGTGGTCTGAATTATTTGATCCATTCAGAAAAAAGATAGAAAAAAGATTACCTTGGGCAGCTAGCATGAATGATAGTGAGGATTACAGTGGTGATTTTATGCTTTGAGTTAGGTTATATGGAATTCTCAACAATCCACCCTCAACACCAGGCAGTAAGTAGTACTCACAAGCTATCTTTCTCTTTTATCTTATCAAGTGCTTTTACAACTGTAATATTGTTTTTATCTTCCCTGGAAACAGTTTGTTCCTGAAACCACCCTATCCCACCAAATCATAAATTATTTTATGGTAAGTGTACTTGTAGATGTGCAATGTTGCATTTTAGGATGCACCCCTCACCAATTGTGCTTATGAATATACTTCATGAACGTTCTCCTTACATCAACTATTGCAAAGACTTTCAATCTATCCTTTATACAGATGGCAGAGTTCTTTCTAAGCGCTGACTGTAGGTGCTTAGAGTTCCTTGTACTTCCTCCGTAATAAAACCTAAATCATTTTCTTTCAGTTTTTTATTTATTAGACTGTACCCCCTATATAATGGCCCATGGTGGCAAGGACCATGTATGTCTCTTTTCCAGTTATATAGTTAAAACCCAACCCACTACTGAGCTTCATAGGATTTTCTTGGTTGTAACCTTTACAGACGAAGATCACTAGGGCTTTCTTCCATGGCACTGCTGGGTGAATTTGAAATGCCAATCATTCAGTTAGTAGACCAGTGCAAAGTCCATGGTATATTCAATATTCTTCATCAAAACCATAATTCAAAGGTATCAATTCTTTGGCCTGCCTTACTCATTGTTCGGTTTTTGCCTGCATATGAGATGATTGAAAAGACCATAGCTTGGGTCAGGTGTACCTTAGTCCTCAAAGTGACATCTTTGCCTTTTAACATTTGCAGCAGATTTGTCCAATGCAATACATCATTTGATTTCTTTACTGCTGCTTCCATGGACATTAATTGTGGATCCAAGTAAAATGAAATCCTTGAGAACTTCAATATTTTCTTTATTTATCATGATGTTGCTTATTCATGATATGTGATATCAATCCAGTTGAGAGGATTTTTATTTTCTTTATGTTGAGGTGTAATCCATACTGAAGGCTGTAGTCTTTGATTTTCATAATTAAGTGCTTCAAGTCCTCTTGGCTTTCAGCAAGCAAGGTTATGTCATGTGCATATTGCAGGTTGTTAATGACTTTTCGTGCAATCCTGATGCCGAGTTCTTCTTCATCTAGTTTAGTTTCTCAGATTATTTGCTCAGCATACAGATTGAATGAGTATGGTGAAAGGATACAACCCTGATGCACACCTTTCCTGATTTTGAAACATGCAGTATCCCCTTGTTCTGTTTGAAAGACTGTTTCTATGTACAGGTTCCTCATGAGCACAATTAAGTGTTCTGGAATTCCCATTCTTTGAAACATTGTCCATAATTTGTTATGATCCACTCAGTCAAATGCCTTTACATAGTCAATAAAACACAGGTACACATCTTTCTGGTATTCTCTGCTTTCAGCCGTGATCCATCTGACATCAGCAGTGATATCCCTCCTTCCATGTCCTCTTCTGACTCCATCTTGAGTTTTTGGCAGTTCCTTCTTGATGTCCTACTGAAATTGTTTTTGAATGATCTTCAGCAAAATGTTACTGGTGTGTGATATTAATGATATTGTTCAATAATTTCCTCATTCGATTGGATCACCTTTCTTTGGAATGGTCACAGATACGGATCTTTTCTAGTCTGTTGGCCAGGCAGTTGTCTTCAAAATTTCTTGGCATAGATGAGTGAGTGCTTCCATCATTGCATCTGTTTTTGAAACACCTTAATTGGTATTCCATCAATTCCTGGAGCCTTGTTTTTTGCCAGTCCCTTCAGTGCAGCTTGGACTTCTTCCTTCAGTACCATCTTTCCTAGAACTTCATATAAATGAAATCACTAAGTATGTGCTCTTTTGTGTAAGACTTCTTTCACTTTGAGTCATGTTTTTGAGATTTATCCATTTTTTTAAATTGCTGAGTAGTTTTTTTTTTTTTAATTTTGTTAACCTAGGACATTGTTTATCCAGTTTATCCATTGGAAATTGGTGCTGTTTCCAATTTTTGCCTATTGTGAATAAAGTTGCTATGAACATAGTTATGTAAGTATTTTGTTTAGCATTTGCTTTTATTTCTCTTTGGTAAATAACTAGGAATTATTGGGTCAGAAAATAATTGTATATTTAATTTTATAATGGAGCACCAGAACATTCCCAAAGAAGTTGTATCACTTTGCACATTCACCAACAATGTATAAGAGTAGGAGCTGCTTCACCACCTTGCCAATATTCAGTGATGTCACACATTGAACAGTGTTCAAATTTTAGCCATTCTGATGCTTGTGTAGTGATGACTCATTGTGGTTTTAATTTGCATTTCATTGATGGCTGTTGATGTTGAACAGTTTTTTCCCATGGTTATTTGTACATATTATTTTGTGAAGTATGTGCTAGTATTTTGCCCATTTATTGATTGTTTCTTGTTATTTTATTGTTGATTTATAAGAATTCTTTCTATATTCTGAATCTAAATCCCTTGTCATATATGTGTTATGAATATTTTCTCCCACTTGATGTTTTGCTCACGTTCTTGAATTGTGTCTTTTGATGAGAAGTTTTAATTTTGATAAACTCTAAATTATTACTTCTTCCTTTTATGATTATTGCTTTATATATCTTACAAAGAAACACTCTGCCTGTCCCCAAGTTGCAAATGTATTTTTCTCTGTTTCCTTTTAGAAACATTATAGTTCTTGCTTTTATGTTTAGCCATATGATTCATTTCAAATTAGTTTTTGTGAATGGTGAGGTAATAATCAAAATTCTTTTCTCTGTGGATACCTTTATCAACTAAATTACTTTGGGAGCTTTGTTGAAAACCAAATAACCTTGTATGTCTGGGTCTATTTTTTGAATTTCTGTTTAGTTAAATTGATCTATATACTTATTATTTTGTCATATTATATTGCTGTGATTTCTGTAGCTTTTGAGTAAGTCTTGAAATCATATAGTATAGTCCTCTATCTTCTACTTTTTAATGATTGCTTTGTATATCCTAGGTCATTTGATTTTTTACATACATTTAAGAAGTAGTTTACTCATTTCCACAAAAACATTTGGTAAGATTTTTGTTAGGATTGCACTGAACCTGTAGATCAACTTAAGGAAAATTGACGTCTTAACAATACTGAGTCTTCTAATCTATAAACATGTTATTTAACCCCATTTATTTAGGGTTTTTTTTTTCCCAAGCAGAGTTTTGTGGTTTTCAGAACAGAAGTCTCTCAAACCATTTTAAAATTTACTCCTAAATACTATGCGGTTTTTGAGGCCACTGTGAAGAGCATTGCTTTTCTATCTTTCTTGTGTGTGTGTGTATGTGTGTGTGTGTGTGTGTGTGTTAACAATCTCTTTAATTGTATTCTTGTTGTTCCATTTCCAGTACTCTAGAGTCTCTGCCCCCTTGTCTTCTTATTTTTTGCTTTGGATTAAATGTTAACCCCTTGGACTCATACAGATTTTTTTTTTGAGTAGAGCACCAATCTAACAGATAATATCCTTTATTTTCTGTGTTATTCTGCTTTTCTGCTAAAAGGTGTTCTCAGGATAGTTTTGGTTCAGCATTTAAAGACTATTTCAGGGCAACAGTCTCGGAGTATTCTGGTCTCAGGTGGTCCTGTTAGTCTGGTCTTTTTTTTTAAATATGTGTTTTGTTCTGCATTCTTCTCCCATTCTAACTGGGATCATCCACTGTGCCCCTAGTCAAATCAGTCAGTGGTGGTAGCTGGGCACCATCTAGTTCTTCTGGTCTCAGGGTCGTAGAGGTTGTGGCTCGTGTAGGCTCCCCAGTCTTGTAGACTTGTTTCTTCTTTGTGATTTTGGTTACCTACTTTCTCTTTTGCTTCTGATGAGTAGAGACTATTTGTTGTATCTTAGATGGCTGTTTGCAAGCTTTTAAGACCCCAGACACTACTCACTTCACTAGGATGCAGAACATGGACTCTGTGAACTATATTATGCCAATTGACTGAGTTGTCCCATGAGACTATGGTCCTAAGCTTTTAAACCTAGAAAACTGATCTTGGAAGGGGTTTAGTTATATCTGAGGACTACTTGTAGTTGTGTGTTCAATGAATATATGTGCCTGCCCACAATATCTGTATTTACACATAAGTATAGATATTTCTATCTGTTCTCACATATGAATACACCTGTACCTACCCATATATGTATATGCCTATAACCATCCATATGTGATCCTGGACTTATTCTTTGTTGGAGTTGTTGCCCTCTTATATAGGTCAAATTCTTTGGTGTAAGCACCCTTTTCTCATGAGCACTTCTCAGCGACATAGTTTAGTCGTGCTGTGCTCGCTATACCCACATTCAGTGCTACTTTTCCCAATACCAAAAATATAACAAGTATCTGCAGTCTAGAGCCTGCTTCCCCTACCCTTTCTTCCTGCCCCTGGTAACCACCAATGAACACTGGTCTCTTAATATATGTGTATTCTTGTCTTCTTATAAAAGAAGGATCATAAAATATTTGTCCTTATATGCTTGACTTATTTCACTTAGAGTTATGTCCTTCAGGGCCTTTCATATTATAATATGTTTCAAGGACTCATCATTGTTCTTTTAGGTTGCATAGTATTTCATTGTGTATATGTACCACATTTTGCTTATCCATTCATCCACTTCCCGTTTTGTTTCTATTTCTTTGCTATTGTGAAAAAAGCTTTAATTAACATTGGAGGGCATATATCTGTTCGTGTTACTACTTTTAGTTCTCCAGGGTATATCCCAGAAAGATGTTTACCCGTGGTTTTTTTTGTTTGTTTGTTTGGATTCCTTTTTTTTTTTTTTTATTGTACTTTAGATGAAGGTTTACAGAACAAATAGTTTCTCATTAAACAGTCAGTACACACATTGTTTTATGACATTGGTTAACAACCCCACGACATGTCAACACTCTCCATTCTTGACCTTGAGGACCTTTTTTTGGTGAAAACATACATAGCCAAAGTTACACCATTTTGAAAGTTTCTACATGTACAATTCAGTGACGTCGATCACATTCTTCCAGATGTGCTGCTATTCTCACTATCCTTTTCCAAATTATTCCATCACCATTATCTTCAACTTACTGTCCCCTAGGCTTCCAATCAAACCTTTGAATAGTTTTTGTCAGTTAGATCCTACGTAGATAATTCTATTTTTGTACGTTGGATGAAGGTTTGCAGAACAAATAGTTTCTCA
>NW_004444140.1:3676970-3678967 GCF_000243295.1 Trichechus manatus latirostris
AGTTTGAAGCAGTCTATTATTACTTGGTATCGCCTTGCCTTCCTCTCCATTAGAAGGTTCCATACCTACAATGTTTATTCCCTCTTTTATTGTTTTGATGTTGTTGTCATTTACAGATTAGCTCCTGTGATTCCCTGTTGTATTTCTTTTGGTTTTGGATAGCCCTTGAGAATTCATTTCCTAGATTGGTATCTGGCTGGTACGATCCTGCATCCTAGATTCAGCCTGTGAGCTGAAGTTGTTTCTTCTCACATCAAAGGACTCCCTTTAATAATTCTTGTAAGCTTGGTTTGGTTTTTACATAGTACCTTAATTTCTGTTTATCTGGAAATGTCCTAATTTCACCATCATATTTGAGTGAGAGTTTTGTAGGATATATTATTCTTGGCTGGCAATTTTTTTTCTTTCAAGGTTTTATATATGTCATCCCATTGCCTTCTTGTCTGCAGGATTTCTGCCGAATAATCTGAGCTTAGTCTTATTGTTTCTCCTCTGTATGTGACTTTTTGTTTTTCTCGAGCTGCTCTCAGGATTCTTCGTTTGTCTTTGGTTTTGGTGAGTGTGATTATGATATGGCTTGGTGATTTTCTTGTGGGGTCTATGCTATATGGGATTTGTTGAGCTTCTTGGATGGCCAGTTTTTCGTCTTTCATGATACTGGGGAAGTTTTCTGTCAGCAGTTCTTCAATGATCCTGTCTATGTTTTCTGTTTTCTCCCCCTGTTCTGGAACTCTGATCACTTACAGATTTTTGCTTTTGATTGTATCCCACATAATTCTCAGAGTCTCTTCATCTTTCTTTGTTCTTTTTTCTGAGTTTTCCTCGAACAGAGTTGTATCCACGCGTTTGTCTTCAATTCCACTGATCCTTTCTTCCACCATTTCTAAACTGCTCCTCAGCCCTTCTATAACACTGTCCATTTCTGAAATCTTGTTGTTTATCTTCTGGATTTCTAACTGTTGTTTTTGTATAATTTCTAGTTATACATTTATTTTGGCATTTTGTTCCTGCATTATTTTCCTGAATTCTTCCATTTTTTGGTCTGTATTTTCCATGAATTTGTCTATTTTTTCCTCATTTTTGTCTGCTTTTGGCTTCAACTCTTGAATAATTCTAGTATTAGAGATTTGAATTCCCTATCAGGTAGTTCTAGTGCCTTTTCTTCTACTGGAAATTCATCTGGTGTTTTATTTTGCATGCCTACTGGAACCATCCTGTCCTGTTTTTGTAAAGGTTTTGATATTGTCTGCTGTCTTCAAGGCCTTCATTGGTTGTAGATTTGTTTGTTTCTTTTTTTTTTTTTTTTTTAGATTTGGCCATATCTGAGCAGGCAGGCTGTGTGTTCTTTGTTGTTTGCTCATCTGTGGGCATGATACTTTTCGCCTCCTTCTCCAATTGGCAGTGTCAGTTGCTCAGATATGGTACATCAGGCAGGTCTAGCTGAAGAGGACTTGCTGGGATCAGTTGTTTGTGGCACTTACTACAGCCACCAGGGCGGGTTGGTAATCAGTGCAGGGAAGGTTCCAGTAGGCCCTGCCTGTGCTTCTTGGTGGTGTGATGTTAAGCACACGGTGCAGGTAGGCAGGATGGAGTGGGGAAATTGTGATGTGTGGAGCTAAGGTGGGTATGGGAGAGGCGAGAGGAACAGGATCCAAAAACATACAAACAAACAAAAAAGAATGCTAGGGGAGCTTGCCATTGGAGTGGAGAGATGAGAAACTATGAAATGGAGAAAAACAAAAAAGGGAAGAAGAAGAAAAAAAAGAAAAGAATGAATAAATAAAAATTAGAAAGTAAAAAGAAAAACACGCTCCCAGGGATCCTACTGGTGCGGCTACAAGTTCTGGGGAAGTTTTTCTCAGGTGTTGAAGTACAGCCTGGCTAGGAGGCATAGAGGTATTCGGCACCAGGTGTTCAGGGACAGGAAGAGAAGGAAAGTATAGAAAGACGAGAAACTGAGTAATAAAGAAAGACAAAAAGGGAAAAAGAGGGAAAAG
>NW_004444140.1:3680143-3681983 GCF_000243295.1 Trichechus manatus latirostris
GCTGCAATTTTTTTCTTTCAAGATCTTATATATGTCATTCCATTGCCTTCTTGCCCGCATGGTTTCTGCCGAATAATCCGAGCTTAGTCTTATTGTTTCTCCTCTGTATGTGACTTTTTGTTTTTCTCGAGCTGCTCTCAGGATTCTTTGTTTGTCTTTTGTTTTAGTGAGTGTGATTACGCTATGCCTTGGTGACTTTCTTTTCGGGTCTATCCTATATGGAGTTCGTTGAGCTTCTTGGATGGTCAGCTTCGCTTCTCATCTTTCATGGTATTGGGGAAGTTTTCTGTCAGCAATTCTTCAATGATCCTCTCTGTGTTTTCTGTTTTCTCCCCTTGTTTTGGAACTCCGATCACTTGCAGATCTTTGGTTTTGATTGTATCCCACATAATTCTCAGGGTTTCTTCATTTTTCTTCATTCTGTTTTCTGATTTTTCCTCAGAGTTGTAGCCAAGGGTTTGTCTTCAGTTTCACTGATCCTATCTTCCATCATTTCAAACCTGCTCCTCAGCCCTTCTATGACACTGTCCATCTCTGAAATCTTGTTGTTTACCTCTTGGATTTCTAATTGTTGTTTTTGTATGAGTTCTAGTTTTGAATTTATTTTAGCATTTTGTTCCTGTATTATGTTCTTGAATTCTTCCATTTTTTTGTCTGTATTTTCCAGGAATTTGTCTGCCTTTTCCATTAATTTGTCTGTTTTTTCCCCGTTTTTGCCTGTTTTTTGCTTCAACTCTTGGATAATTCTGAATATTATAAATTTGAATTCCCTATCAGTTAGGCCTAATGCCTTTTCGTCTACTGGAAGGTCATCTGGTGTTTTATGTTGGACACCTACTGGAACCATCCTGTCCTGTTTTTGTAAATGTTTTGATATTGCCTGCTGTCTTCGGGGCATTTGGTGTTTATTTTCCTCGTTTATTGATTGTAGATTTGTTTGTTTCATCCTGATTTTTTGTTTTATTTGGTTATGTCTGAGCAGGTGGGCTGTGCATTCTTTGTTGTTTGCTTGTCTGTGGGCACGGTATTTTTCACCTCCTTCTCCAATGGGCAGAGTCAGTCACTCAGGTATAGCACAGCAGGGCAGTTCCAGTGGAAGGGGAGTTGCTGGGATTGTTTTTTTGTGGCACAACCAGCACTGATAGCATTTAGTGCTTGGCATTCAGTGCAGGGCATGTTCCAGTAGACCGTGCCTATGCTGCTTGGGAGTGTGATGTTCAGAGCACAGTGCAGGTAGACAGGAAGGAGGGGGTAGATTGTGATGTGTGGAGCTAAGATGGTTATGGGAAAGATGAGAGAGAGGAGAGAGGAAAGGAGCCAAAAACATACACATAAAGAAAAAAGAGTGCTCTACGCAAGCTTGCTATTGGAGTGAAAAGATGAGAGACTGAGAAATGGGGAAAAACAAAAATGAAAAAAAAAAGACAAAGGGTAAAAGCAAAAAATGAATAAATCGAGAAACTGGTAATGAAGAAAGACAAAAAGCGAATAAGAGAGAGAAGAAAATGAATCAAAGAAATGAAAAAAAGAAAAAAGAAATGCCTCCAGGGATGTCCCTGTGCGTCTGCACAGAGTAATGGACTCGCTTCCAAGCCGTGCAGTACTACCCGGCAAGAAGGGGCTCCCAAGCTGAGAAAAGAAAAAGAAAACAAACAAACAAAAAAGCCCCAGGGGTCCCAACAGTGTGATGGCAAAGGCCGGGAAGCAGTTTCACAGTTGAGTGGTGTTTAACAGCCTTTCAGGAAGAAGCAAAGATGGTTCATGGAGCCAGGTATTTGGGAGAAAGGATGGGAAGGTGGTGAGAGGTAAGGAAGAAATCTAAAGAAGTGGAAAAAAGCAA
>NW_004444140.1:3682813-3684862 GCF_000243295.1 Trichechus manatus latirostris
GGAAATAAACTTCTCTTCGTTAAAACCATCCACTTGTGGTATTTCTGTTGTAGCAGCACTAGACGACTAAGACAAAGATTGACGTGTGGCCCTGTTTGACTTAATTTTTCTGTTCTTTGCTGCGGAGGGACGGTGTGGTGCTTCTGACTATAGTGCCATGTTGCCCAGAAGTCCTACGTTTACCCGTGTTTTATTGACTGTGCAAAGGCATTTGACTGTGTGGATCATACAAAATTATGGATAAGTTTTCAAAGAATGGGAATTCCAGGACACTTAATTGTCCTAATAAGGAACCTGTATATAGACCAAGAAGCAGTCATTCAAACTGAAAAAAGGGGATAGTGTGTGATTTAAAGTCAGGAAAGGTGTGCGTCAAAGGTTGTTATCTTTCCACCATACTTATTCTGTCTGTATGCTGAGCAAATAATCTGAGAAGCTGGACTATGTGAAGAAGAACATGGCATCAGGATTGGAGGAAGACTCATGAACAACCTGCAATATGCAGATGACACAACCTTGGTAGCTGAATTTGAAGAGGACTTGAAGCACTTACTGATGAAGATCAAAGACTACAGCCTTCAGTATGAGTTGCACCTCAACATAATGAAAACAAAAATCCTCACAACTAGATCAATAAGCAACATTATAATAAATGGAGACAATATTGAAGTTGTCAAGGTTTCATGTTATTTGGATCCATAGTCAATGCCCATGGAAATAGCAGTCAAGAAATAAAAGGACATATTGCACTGGGCAAATCTGGTGCAAAAGACGTCTTTAAAATGTTAAAAATCAAAGTGTCACTTTGAGGATTAAGTTGCACCTGACCCAAGCTATGGTATTTTCAATCTCCTTATATACATGTGAAAGCTGGACAACAAATAAGAAAGACTGAAGAAAAATTGATGCCTTTGAATTGTGGTGTTGGTGAAGAATATTGAATATACCGTGAACTGCCAAAAGAGAGAACAAATCTGTTTTGGAAGAAGTACAGCCAGAATGCTCATTAGAAGCAAGAATGGCGAGACTTCATCTCTTGTACTTTGGACATGCTATCAGGAGGGAACAGTCCCTGGAGAAGGACATCATGCTGGGTAGAGTAGAAGACCCTCAGTGAGATACAATGACACAGGCGCTGCAACAGTGGGCTCAAGCATAACGATAATTGTGAGGATGACACAGGACCAAGCAATGTTTTGTTTTGTTGTACATAGGTTCGCTATGAGCTGGAACTGACTAGATGGCACCTAAGAAAAACAACATCCTTAGGAGTGGGATTGCTTGATCGTAGGATAGTTCTATTTGTAGTTTTTTTAGGAAGTGCTATATTGTTCTCCATAGTGGTTGTATCATTTTACTGTCCTACCAGCAATGGATAAGGGTTCCAGTCTCCCCACATTCTCAGCAACATTTATCTTTTTTTTTTTTTTTTTAATCAGTACTATTTTAGCTGGGATGAGATGATATCTCATTGTAGTTTTGATTTGCATCTCTGCAAAGGCTAATGATTGTGAGCATCTTTTCGTGTGTTTGTTGGCTGCTTGGATGTCTTCTTTGCTGAAGGTTCTGTTCATGTCCTTTGCACATTTTATAATTGGGTTGTTTATCTTTTTGTTGTTGAGGTACTGAAGTTTTCTATAAATTTTGGAGATTAGACCCTTACTGGGTATGTCATTTCCAAATATTTTTTCCCATTTTGTAAGTTATCTATTTACTCTTTAGATAATGTCTTTTGATGAGCATAAGTTTTTAATTTTTGAGGTTCCATTTATCTATATTTCTTCTTCTATTTGTGCATTTGTTGTTACATTTGTTATCTTTTTTTTCCGCTTTTTTTTATTGTACTTCTGGTGAAGGCTTACAGAACACAGAGTTTCTCATGAAACAGAAGTACACATGTTGTTTTTTGTTTTTGTTTTTTTTATATTCTATTGTACTTCAGGTGAAGGCTTACAGAACAAATAGCTTCTCATGAAACAGTAGTACACATGTTGTTTTATGACATTGGTTAACAACCCCACAACATATTAACCCTCTAAATTCTCAACC
>NW_004444140.1:3690316-3708400 GCF_000243295.1 Trichechus manatus latirostris
TCAGTTCTTGGAAAATTCTGAGTATTAGAGATTTGAATTCCCTATCAGGTACTTCTAGTTCATTTTCTTCCACAGGAGAGTCATCTGGTGTTTTAATTTGGACGCCTACTGGAACCATCCTGTCCTGTTTTTCTAAATGTTTTGATATTGTCTGCTGTCTTCAGGGCATTCAGTAGTTATTTTTCTCATTTTTTGATTGTGGATTTGTTTTTTTTGTCCATTTTTTTAAAAAAAAAATTTGACTATGTCTGAGCAGGCAGACTGTGTGTTCTTTGTTGTTTGCTCGACTGTGGGCACAATACTTTTTGCCTCCTTCAACTGGTAGGGTCAGTCACTCAGATATGGTACGGCAGGGGAGGTCTAGCTGAAGAGGAGTTACTGGGATGGGTGGTTTGTTGCACTTATTACAGCCACCAGGGCGGATCGCTAATCAGTGCTGGGCAGGTTCCAGTAGGTCGTACCTGTACTGCTTGGTGGTGTGATGCCAAGTGCACGGTGCAGGTAGGCCGGATGCAGCTTGGAGATTGTTATGTGTGGAGCTAAGATGGATATGGGAGAGAGGAGAGAGGAACAGGAGCCAAAAACAGAAACAAAAAAGTATGCTAGGGGAGCTTTCTGTTGGAATGGAGAGATGAGAAACTATAAAATGGAGAAAAACAGAAACGGGAGGGGGAAGAAAATAAAAGAATGAATAAATAAGAATCAGAAAGGTTAAAGAACTGCAAAGTTCCCAGGGATCCCACCAGTGCAACTATGAGGTCTGGGGAAGTTGCTCTCAGGTGTTGCAGTATAGCCTGGCTAGAAGGCACAGAGGTATACAACGCCACGTATTCAGGGAGCAGAAAGAGAAGGAATATATAGAGAGGAGAAACTGAGCAGTGAAGAAAGACAAAAAGGGAAAAAGTGGAAAAAGAAAACAAAACAAATTAAAAAACACAAAACAAGAAAGGCCCCCAAAGAAACAGAAAAGAAACAACATAAAAAGAAATTTTCTCAGGGATCCCTCTGCACGTCTGTGGAAGCTGAAGGGGAGTCTCCCTCTACGCAGCTCAGCCTGGCCAGAAAGGGCTCCCAACTCAAGAAAAGGAAAAGAAAACAAACAAATAATTCAAAACAAACAAATGAACAAAAGCCCTGGGATCCCACCAGTGTGGCAGCCCAAACCAGGAAGAAGCTCCACACTCAAACGGAGCTCCGCAGCCCCTCGGAAGAAGCAAAGATGGCGCACGGAGGCAGGTACTTGAGCGAAGGGAGGGGGAGGTGGCGAGAGGCAAGTAAGAAATCAAAAGAAGCAGAAAAAAGAAAAAAAAAAAGCAACACTAGCAGCCAACAAATGGCACTCAGAGAGCCAGGTAGTGTGCGCTGGTGTTTCTGGACAATAGACTGTGTCCGTGGGAAGCAGAGGGGGTTGAGTGTGGGTGAAGAAGGGTAGAGAGTGGGAAAGCATATATCACAAATTACCGGCGCTCTGTAGCCCCTCAGGAAGAAGCAAAGATGGCGCACAGAGCGAGGTACTCGAGCGCAAGGAGGGGGAGTTGGGGAGAGGCAAGGAAGAAATAAAAAGAAGCAGAAAAAAGCTACACCAGCAGCCAACAAATGGCACTCAGAGAGCCACCCGTTCGGGTGTATGGAATCCAAGCAGCCGCTGCTTCCTGGTGAGGAGACTGTGACCGCGGGAAGCAGAGGAGGCCGAGTCGGGGTGAAAAAGGGTCGGGGGTGGGAAAGCATATTTTGCCAATTACCGTTTGTTTTGTCTCCCGCTAGAAGCTCCGTGAGGCTGCTTTCTCGTACCCCCTGTTTGCTGGTCTCCGATAGGAGTCCAAGATGGCGGATCCGCGCTGCATTAGCTGATAGCGGACCTCTGCATGAATCTCTCCTCACCCGTTCTCTGCCAGTTTTCTCACTCCATTTGGTGCTTGGCTGAGTTTTTTATCTCTTCATTTGATGTTTTAGGGTTTCAGGATTGTTGTATTCTCTATTCGGCTTAGTTTTTCGGATCTTTGCTGTGGAGGGACGGCGTGGTGCGTCTGCCTAGAGCGCCATTTTGCCGGAATTCTCTTTTATTTTAACAAAAGCTTAGGTCCCGTAGTTTTCTCCCTATGTTACCTTCCAGAAATTTTATAGCTTTAGGTTTAACATTTAGGTCTTTGATCCATTTTGAGTTAGTTTTTGTATATGGTCTTGTTTCATTTTTCTGTAGATGGATTTCCAGTTTTGCCAGCACCATTTATTAAAGAGACTGTTTTTATCCCCCATTGAATGGACTTTGACCTCTTGTTGAAAAATCAGTTGTCCATAGATGGCTGGGTTTAATTCTGAGTTCTCAATTGTATTCCACAGGTCTATGTGTGTGTCGTTGAACCAATACCAGGCTGTTTTGATTACAGTGGCTGTATAGTATATTTTGATATTGGGTAGAGTGAGGCCTCCTGCTTTGTTCTTTTTTTCAGTATTGCTTTGGCTAGTCAGGGTTTGTTTCCTTTCCATATAAAGTTTGTCATTAGTTTTTCCATTTCAGTAAAGAATGTTGTTGGGATTTGTATCAGGATTGCATTGTGTCTATAGATCACTTTAGGTAGAATTGACATTTTCACTATATTAAGTCTTCTAATCTATGAGCACAGGATGTCTTTTCATTTTTGTAGGTCTCTTTTAGTCTTGTAGTAGTGTTTCATAATTTTCATTGCATAAGTCTTTATGTCCCTTGTTAGGCTAATTCCTAGGTATTTTATCATTTTGGGGGCTATTGTAAATGGTATTGTTTTCTTGATTTATTTTTCAGAGTACTTTTTTTAGTGTAAAGGAATCCAACTGACTTTTCTTGTGTTGATCTTGTACCCTCCAATTTTGCTGAATTCTTCTATTGGTTTCAGCAGTTTTCTTGTGGAATCTTTAGGGTCTTCTATGTATAGGATCATGTCATCTGCAAATAGTTTTATCCTTCCTTTCTGTTCTAATTTGGATACCTTTTATTTATCTTTCTTGCCTTATTGCTCCAGCAAGGACTTCCAGTACAATGTTGAGTAAGAGTGGTAGTAATGGGCATCCTTGTCTTGTTCCCATTCTCAAAGGGAAGGCTCTCAACCTTTCTCCATTGAACATAATGTTGACAATTTGTTTGGCATATATGCCCTTAATTATGTTGAGAAATTTCCCTTGTTGAATTTTTATCAAATGCTTTTTCTGAATCAATTGATAAGATCATATGGTTCTTTTCCTTTATTTGTTTGGTGAATTACACTGATTGATTTTCTAATGTTGACCCATCCTTGTAATCCCACTTGATCATGATGTATGATTTTTTGATACGTTGCTGAGATCCGTTGACTGGAATTTGTTGAAAGATTTTGCATCTATGTTCATGAGGGGTATAGGTACAGACCCATAATGTTCTTCTTCTTCTTTTTTTTTGGTGATATCTTTGCCACATTTAAGTATCCATGTGATGCTGGCTTCATAGAAGGAGTTCAGTAATATTCGTTCCTCTTCTGTGTTTTTGAAGAGATTGAGTAGAGTTGGTCTGAACTCTTTTCTGAATGTCTGTTAGAATTCCCCAGTGTAGGCATCTTGTCCTAGGCTTTTTTTTTTTTTTAAATTATCTGTTCAACCTCTTCTTTTGTAATGGGTCTGTTTAGATTTTCTACTTCTGTTTGTGTTAGTTTAGGTATGTAGTGTGTTTATAGAAATTTTTCCATTTCATATAGATTTTCAAATTTGTTGGAGTACAATTTTTCATAGTAATCTGTTACGATCTTCTTTATCTCAGTTGGATCAGTTTTGCTGTCTCCAATTTCATTTCCTAATTTGGTTATTTACTTCTTCTGGTATTTTTTTTTTGTGTGTGTGTGTGTCATTCCAGCCAGTGGTTTGTCCATTTTATTGATCCTTTCAAAGAACCAACTTCTGGTTTTGCTGATTCTTTCTGTTTTTTTTCTGTTTTCTATCTCATTTACTTCTGTGCTGATCTTTATTATTTCCTTTTTCTGGGAGCTTTTAGCTTCTTTTGCTCTTCCTTTTCTATTTGTTCAAGATGTCAGTTTAAGTTTTGATTTTTGGTCTTTCTTCTTTTTTAAAGTAGGCATTAATTTCTATGAATTTCCCTCCCAAAGGTTTTGATATGTCGTGTTTTCATTTTTGTTTGATTCTAATATTTTTTGAATTTCACTTTTGATTTCTTCTGAAACCCAATAATTTTTTAGTAGTGTATAATTTAGCTTGTTGTTTCCTACTTTCATACTGTTTTGGTCCAAGAAGATGCTTTGTATGATTTCAATGTTTTAAAAATTTGTTGAGACTTATTTTGTGTCTTAGCATATGATCTATTCTGAAAAATTATCCATATGAGTTGAAAAAAATGTGCATTTTTCACTTGATGGGTGGAGAGTTCTATATATCTCCATTAGGTCAGATTGGCTTATGGTTTTGTTTAAGTTCTCAATGTCCTTAGTGATCTTCTTTTTATGTTTTATCATTGAAAGTGATGTGTTGAAGTCTTCTTCTATTATTGTGAAGTTGTCTATTTCTCCTTTCATGTTAGTTAGTATTTGTTTCATGCATTTTGGAGCATTGCTGTTAGGAGCATGTATTTTTATGATTGCTATGTCTTCTTCCTGGATTGATCCTTTTATTATGTAATGCCTTGCTTTATCTCTTGTAATAGATTTTGATTTCACGTCTATTTTATCTGATATCAGTATTGTCACCTGTACTGTTTTTTGTTTACTGCTTGCATGGAATATTTTTTTCCATCCTTTTATTTTCAGTCTGTTTGTGTCCTTATGTCTAAGGTGTGTTTCTTGTGGACAGTAAAAGGATAGATCATGTTTTTTGAATCCATTTTGCCACTCTCTGCCTTTTGCATGGGGAGTTTAGCCCATTTACATTTAAAGTTATTACTGGAAGTGAAGTATCTACCTCATTCATTTTACTCTTTGTTTTTTGAGTGTTTCATATTTTCTTTTTTTTTTTTAATCATTTTTCTGTTTTTGTTTGGATTTGGCTGATTTCTTTTGATGAGGTTTTTTGCTTTCTTCCTTCTTTTCTTCTGTGTATTTTTTTCCTGGTGATTTCATAGTGATTACCACACATATTATATTACACAACTTACATTTGTGACAATGTTTAACATATAAAAAACAGACAACTTACAAAGTTAACATATTAAAACTATTCCTGATATGCCACTCCCTCCCCCATATCTCTTGGTGAATCTACATTAACATCTTTGTAGGTCCTGTATCACATAGATTTGCTTTGTACTTATTTCTCACAGACTTGATGTTGTACTGTTTGAAGGATTATATTACTGAGTTTATTCCTTAAAGATATCATGTACTTGGTCCTTATGATTGCTCATGTTGAGTTTTTTGGAGATCTCTCCCTCTTTTATTTATTTTTTCCCTTGTATAGAATCGAGTGTCTGTTTAATGTCCTTGCCTTCCTGTTTGGAGAACTCCCTTGAGTAATACTTGTAGACTTGGTCTGGTAGTGGCAAATTCCCCAAGTTAATGTTTATTTGGGACTGTCTTCATTTCCTCTCATTTTTGAATGACAACTTTGCTGGGTAAATAATTTTCGGTTGGAAATTGTTTTCGTTCAGTATTTTTATATGTTGCTCCATTGTCTTCTGGCCTCTAGAGTTTCTTGGGAGAAATCCACACTGATTTTTATGAAGGACCTTTAGTATGTTTTATTGTGTTTTTCTCTTGCTGCTTTCAGAATTTTCTCCTTGTCTTTGTTTTTCAAGAATTTTATTAGGATGCTGCATGGAGTTGATCTTTTTGTATTTCTTCTATTTGGATTATGTAGCTTCCTGTGTTTGTAGGCTTGGTTCTCTGTTCAGTCCTGGGGAATTCTGATTATCACTTAGAAAATTCTTTCTATGCCTTTATTGTTGTCATAGTGCTCTGGAATCCCAGTAATTCTAATGTTAAATTTCTTAATTGAATCCCATATTTCCATTTGGATTTTGTTTGCTTTTCTTTGTTCTTTTCTCTAGTTTTTCTTGAGACTTGATGAGTTCAGTTATTCTCTCTTCTATTTCACTTATTCTAACTTCTGTCTGTTCAACTCTGTTGAGTGTTTCTCTTGCTTTTTAAAATTATTTAGTTCTAGTAATCTTTTTTTTGATGTTTAAATTTTCTTGTTGAGTCTCTCATTTAGTTCCTGCATTTATTTCCTGATCTCCATTAGTTTGCTTTCTGTGTCCTTATTGCTTTCTTTAAACATATATAGCACCATTGTCTGAATATTTTTCTAATTTTTGTATTAACCTGGCCTTCATAGGGTAAATTTTCTTTTCTTCAGGTTTTCCTTTTGATTGATCCTTCTTCTCTTGTAATTTTATGTGTTTTACTATTTTTTGTTGAACTTGGGCCATTTTGATTTTTTTTTAATAGTTTAATTTTTGTTTTCTGATTTTCATGGGAAAATTTTCTGATTATGCTTAGTTGATTTAGCTCTGCTATATTCTCCTAAGGACCACTAAAGAGCATTTTTATCCTTAGGTTTTTTTCAGCACTGATTTCAGGAGTTCTGGGTGCTTGGACTCTGAAATTCAATACACATGTACTGGGGATTTTAACTGGCCAGCAACACTGACATAAGCAGTGGTATTTGACTTTTCCATGGTGAATGAAGGTGGGAAATGCTGTATGTGTTTTCCTCAGGGGTTCGCCTGCACAGGCTCTCCCACTGTGTCCCACTGTGGGCAGGGAGTCGGCTGTTTCCCTCTGTGTTGCCAGTCTGAAGTATCCCTCTCAGCCTTGTGCCTTTTAAGCATCTTTTGGTCCTAGTGCCCATCCGTCTTGGCTCTTGGTGAGATTCAACAGCACTCTCTTGTAGTGCCAAGGTCTCCCCCTCCCCCACAAGTGCACAGCTTGCAAACTCCCATGGCCAATCTGCACAGCCTTAAAAATTGGGCTACAGATCCTCAGTTTAGCTCCTATTCTGTGTTCTTTGTTTGGAGTGTTGCCCAACCCTGTCTCAAAATGGCTGTGGTAAGACAGTGCTCCAGATGTTAGTGAGTATTTTTTCCCAGCTTCTGTGCTTTCCCCACTTCACCTCTCCCCTGTTTCATAGGACTCGTTTTGACTCTTCAACACTTCAGCTGCCTTCTGGAGTTCTGAGATCCCAGCCTGTGTTTGTTTTTATTTGTTATTCAGTGGGATAGTTGCTGGGAGATAAATGGGAGTGACCACTCACTTTGCATCTCGCCCCACCTCCTCCACTGTTTTTATTTTATCTTTTTTAAAACTGTTTACTAAGATTCTATAAAAAACAGCTGTTTTTTACATAATGAAATTGTATTTTGTGACCTTACTAAAAGCACTTATTAGTACTCGTGGGTTTTTTATGAGTTTCTTAGGGTTTTCTATGTAAACAATCATGTCATCTGTCTGAACAGAGACAGTTTTACTTAATTTTGCCGATCTTTAGTTTTTAGCTTTTAATTTATTTTTCTTGCCTTATTGTACAGGCTCAGACCTCCAATAAAGTGTTTAATAGAAATGATAAGGATGGGCATTCTTGCTTTATTTCCAAATATAAGGAGAAAGAGTTCTGTCTTTCACAATTAATGATGATGATAGTGGTAGGTTTATAACCTTTATAAGGTTGAGGAAGTTCCCTTCTCTTCCTAATTTGCTGAGATTTTTTTAAACACATTAAAAAATTTAAATTATTTTTGTTGTTGTTGAGAATATACACAGCAGAACATACACAAATCTAACACTTTCTCCATGTGCGATCTAGAGACATTGACTAAGTTCTTCAAGTTGTGCAATAGTTCTCACCCTCATTTTCCAAATTGTTCCTCCTCCATTAACATAAACTCACTGACCCCGAAGTTTCTTCTCTATTCTTTCAAATTGCTGTTGTCAATTTGATCCCATATAGATTTTTTTAAAATCACAAATAGGATTTTAATTGTGTCTAATGCTTTTTCTGTATTGATATAATTATGTTACTTTATCCTTTATTTTTTTAAAGTGATGGCTTACATTGATTTTTGAACTGTAACCTAACCTTCATTTCTGGATAAAGCCCATTTTGCCACGATGTGTCATCATTTTTACTTATCACTGGGTTTGATTTCATAATATTTTATGTTATTTTTCTTCTGTGTTCATGAAGAATATGATTTATAGTTTTCCTTTTTTTTTGGTACTCTATTTTTCAAGTTTTGTTATCTGTCTTATAGTATGAAATAGGGTCTTCTCTGTACTCTAGCAGATTCTATTTACTAAGTCTTGTTGCTAGGTGCTATATATTCAGTTCCTACACATAGTGACCCTGTGTATAACAGAACAAAAAGTTGCCCAGGCCTGTGCCAACCTCACAGTCATTGCTATGTTTTAGGTCATTGTTGTAGCCACTGTGTGAATCCATCTCCTTGAGGGTCTCCCTCTTTTTTGCTGACCCTCTACTTTACCAGGCATTGTGTCTTTTTCCAATGATTGGTTCCTCCTAGTGTAATATCCAAAGTAAGCAAGATAAAGTCTTGCCATTCTCACTTCTAAGGAAAATTCTGACTGTACTCCCTCCAATACAGATTTGTTCATTCTTCTGGCGGTCCGTGTTATATTCAGTATTCTTCACCAACACAACAATTCAGATGCATCAATTCTTCTTTGGTATTTCTTTTTCATTATCCATCTTTTGCATGCATATGAGATGATTGAAAAAACTATGGCTTAGGTCAAGTGCACCTTAGTCATCAAAGTACCACCTTTGCTTTTTAAAACTTTAAAGAGTTCTTTTGCAGCAGAATTGACTGCTGCTTCCATGGTCATTGATTGTTGATCCAATGAGAATGAAATCCTTGAGAACATCAATTGTTTTTGCCATTTATCATAATGTCATTTACTGGTTCACTTGTAAGGATTTTCATTTTCTTTATGTTCAGATGTAATCCATACTATAGACTATATGTAGTTTTATACCTTCATCAATAAGTGCTTCCGCTAGTCTTCACTTTCAGCAAGCAAGGCTGTAGTATGAGCATATCTCAGTTGATAATGAGCCTTCCTCCAATTCTGATGTTGCATTCTTCTTCACATACCCCAGCTTATGAGATTACTTATTCAGCATACAGATTGAATAAGGAAGGTGAAAAAATATAACCATGTTGTGCTCCTTTTCCAATTTTAAAACATGTGGTATTCCCTAGTTCTGTTCAAACAACTGTCTGTGGATCCATTTACAGGTAGATGAGCACATAAAGTGTTCTGGAATGCTATCTGTCAGTTTGTCATATTGTGGTGGCTTGTGTGTAGCTATGATGATGGAGGCTATGCCACCGGTATCTCAAACACCAGTAGGATCACCATGGTGTACATGTTTCAGCAGAACTTCTATACTAAGACAGACTAGGAAAAAGGCCTGGCGATCTGCTTCCAAAAGTTAGCCGATGAAAACCTTATGAATAACAACAGAACATTATTTGATAGAGTGCTGGAAGACGACCCCATCAGGTTAGAAGACACTCAAAATAGAAGAGGGGAAGAGCTGCATTCTCAGAGTAAAGTCAACCTTAATGAAGTGGATGGAGTAAAACCTTCTGTACCTTCATTTGCTAATGTGACACAACTTAAAATAAGAAGCAAAAGTTATAATTATCCATAAATAATGAAAAGCTGGAAGGTACGAAACATGAATCAAGGAACACTGGAAATTGTCAAAAATGAAATGGAATGCTTCCTCTGTCTAGAATGCCTTAATTTTGTTCTCTGCCTACTAAATCTGCTTGTCCCTCATGACCTAGCTCATATATATATCTTATTTTTAAAAATTTTCTTAACTATACCTAGGTAATCATTCTCTTCTATGTTTGCTTTTAATACCTTGTATGTAATTATGTAATCAAAAGATATAATAAAATTCTATCTCATGATCCAAGGCTAAAACTGTACTCTTGTGAATACAGTTCTATTCTAAAGCCAGGTACTGTGCTGGGTCATCTATTTGAATTCTATTAGGAGGGGCTCACAACTTCTCTGTATTCATCAGCCTGTAAGCCACCTCTATATTTCTGAGAGAAGGTAAGTATTCACAAGTGAGGCTGATAGCAAAGTTTTCCTTGAAGAGTTGTGGATGTGCTGTACATTTCCCACTTACTGTCTTGGTGAGGGAGGGGTTCCTAATGCCTGAAGCCAACCTCTCTTGAGGTTGAAGGACCTGATATATGTATTAGGAATTTGTTACTGTACAGAAACTAGTACCTGATATCCTCATTAAAAAAGCTAGAGCAAGTAGAACCCCAGGGAAGAGCTATTGTGGGGATATCTAGCTTCCACTGAATGTGAGTCAAGGTCAAGAATGCCTGAATGTTGCCATGGGCCAAGATGGCATGGGGAGAGGAGCCTGATTTTGATGGTTGTAAGATAACTCTTTCCAGAGACTCACCTGGACAGGCCAACCCGAATAGAGATAGTGTATGAGCTGAACTACTAGAAGTGAAAGACTGAGGGGGTTGGCATAAGCACTCAACTAGAGAAGGCATCATCATGTTAGAGACGTCATGTTAAATATATCCAGGGGACTGACAGAGGCTGCCAAGAAACAACTAAGAAAACCACTGTAGCCTCTTTGTTCTTTTTTTTTTTTTTTCCAATTCTTGAAGTCCCCTTTGCCCTAATGAGAAGGATCTAGAAATAGCAACTAGTAAATGAAAGGAGGTAAAATAAGGAAAAAGAACAAAAAACGTCTATCAGAGTCACCATTCAAGCTTCCTGACCTAAATCAGAACTAAGCAGAGAAGTAAAATGATGTTTACATTAAGTGAGAGCATACAATTTGATTTAGATTAAAAAAGATTTATAGTATCAGAAGAATCTATCTGTTAGTGCAGATTATAACTGAAAAATCTGTATTATCTACTAAAGATTTTATCCAGAGTTAAGTAAACAGTCTTTTGAAGGCAAATGTGTAGATGAAAGTATTTATTTTATAATTTTGTACTAGTAAGTACAGTTTATTCAATAATCTGGTTATATTTTTATTAACATACATATTGTATTTAAAAGTATGTTTTATTCCAAAAAGTGATATTATGTTTCAGGAAATTACATACTATATAAAACTATACATAAAAATAATTATTTCATTGGAAAAACTTGGTAAGCAACTGAGAGCATCTCAATAAATTTATTTTTTGTGGTAGAGATTTTGATATAAGGCATATTTAAATATTATATTTATTATTTAAAGCTGAAGTAAATTAAAACTGATCAAAAAAATTAAATAACATTAATTTGTTACTCAACAATATGAAGTCTACATCAAAACTTACATGTTTCTGGATCATCATGAAAATTAAGTCAATATAGTAAAAAGAACAAAATTGAAGTTCGATTGTTTAAAGAAAAAGCACAAAATATAAAAGGTAATTCACAATCACCATTTGTAAAGAAAAAAATTATTTGTCATTGAAGTCACTCAAAGTTGTTTTGCTAATCCACATTTGAACAGCTTTTTCTCAATTTTAATCAGTTTATAACCAATAGTGTTCCCATTGAATCACTGACCAAGTATTACTAAGTGCTCCTTAAGTGCAAGGAACAGGAGAAACAGAATTGACAAAGTCATTATGTTTGTTGAGCTTCTATTGTAGTGGGAAGAGACTCACAGATATATGAGCGTGGCAGGTAGTGATCATGTTAAGGGAATAATTCAGCAGAGCAAGAGCTAATGTGGAAGGGTGAGTGTGGTTTCAGATGGCGTGTCAGAGGCACATGTTTCTGATGATGTAGCACTTCAACAGGGATCAGAATGATGTGAGTTAGCCAAATGGATGTACTGGGAAGAGTAAGTATTATTGTCTTCTAGATAGTATGGAGAAAAACAAAAAAACAACAACTCCCTTGCCATTGGGTCGACTTTGACTCATGGTGACCCCATGTGTTTACATACGGTTTTCTTGGCTGAGTTGAAGTCAGCTCGATGGTACCTAACAACAACAAAAACAATCTTTATGGAAGTTCACAAGGCCTTTCTTCTTAGGTTAGCAGTCAAGCACAAAATATTTGCACCACCCAGAGGCCAGATAGTATGGAACAGATACTAGTTCTGGTTCTATTATTTGTCTTTATCTAAACACTATACTCACAGTTTTTCTTTATTATTTTTCATACTAAGTAAGTATGGAGCCCTGGTGGCACAGTGGTTAAGAGCTACAGATGCTAACCAAGAGGTCGGCAGTTCGAATCCACCAGCCACTCCGTGGAAACTTTTTGGGGAAGTTCTACTCTGTCCTATAGGGTTACTATGAGTCAGAATCAACTCGATGGCAATGGGTTTGTTTGTTTGAATTTTAAGTAAGTATACCCTTAGTGTTTTTAATCTGCTCCCATTGTATTTGTTTTGTTCACCTTTGACCAAAATTGTGCCTACCTTCATAGACAAGATCAATATTTCAATTTGGTTTAAGCTTAAATAACCTCATTTACATACTCAGAGTTGTAAGATTTCTTCAGGTTAAGTTATTGCAGTTAATTTTAGTCTTAGAAATCACCATTATTTATTATGTTTTTAAAGTAAATATTTTATGTTTCATTATGGCCTGCTCTTACCCGAGAGCTGGTGTATTTGTTGGTTTGTATCTGTTTAATATATAAGAACCTCGTAAAATTAAAATCACAGCTAAACATCAGTGATGAGAGAAATGGTAAAACCTGTAAAATAGGCATAAAATAATATAGATCTAGTTTATTATGTTTAACAGTGTATTCTATGTTTTAGAAAGCCATTTCCACAATAAATAATTCATATATTTTCATTTTCATGTTTTTCAGTGATGCTATTTTGGGCTTATAAATAATGTTACTAATGTATAAAGTTCTTTATAGTAAAGTAAAGGAGACTATGGGTATATGACTAAAATTATAAAATATTAATATCTATTTATATATTTATATGCTTATTTACAAGTGTCAGTATATACTTTTTCATTTATTCCTTTTTTAAAACTGTTCTTTTATTCCTTTTATATAATACCACTTCATAACCTTCTTCAGAGTTAATAAAAACTTTATTTTTCTAGAAGTGCTTTTGGGATATAGTATATCACGGCAGTATTTTTCCCAGTCCTTATAATAATCACCTTTTTTAATTGACCTTTTATTGATGCTCCTAACCATGTGGTTTTTCAAAGCTTTTATTCTATCTATCTGTATATAAATCATAACATTACATTTTCATAGCACATGTAAGTTATCTCCATGAATTGCACTTTCCTCTTCTTACTGAACATATAATCTTAGTGCGTAAGCTTCCCTGCAGTTTGGGGCACCTTTAAAAGTGACATGAATTTTTCTAGATATTAAATTTCAGTAATACAGTCCTACTGTAGTGCTATGGATTGACATGCAATGCTGAACTTGAAGCTTGAAATTGAAAGAGAAAATTCTGAGTTAGATATTGGTCTCATCATCATTTACTATCTGAATGATGTTAGAAGTGTCATTTCATCTCTTTGAGTCTGGCTGGGTTGTTCTTAAATTACTAGATAATGGTAATACTGATTTCATATTGCTATTACAAAGTTAAAATTATATAATATGTTTAAAATGTTTTATAAACTGTGAAGTGCTATGAAATGCAAATTGTTGTTGTTTTATTAGTTGCCTTAGAGATGACTCTGACTCATGGTAACCTTATGTACAATAGAATGAAACCTTGCCCAGTGCTGCATCATTCTCACAGTCTTCAACGTGTTCGAGTCCATTATTGCGATGACTGTGCCAATTCATCTTATGGAGCAACTCCCTCACCTTAAAAGGCGTTCTACTTTGCCAAACTTAATTTCCTCCTCTAGTGATTGATCCTTCCTGATGTTGTATCCAAAACAATTGATTGGAAAATGTTCTGGTATGATCCATAAGATTTTCATTGGCTAAGTTTTGAAAGTAGATTACCAGGTTTTTCTTCTTTTCTGTCTTGGTCTGGAAGCTCTGCGGAAACCTGTCCACCATGAGTAATATAGCTGGTATTTTAAATACTGGTGGCATAGCTTCAGCATCATAGCAACATGCAAGCCACCACAGTATAACAAACTGATGGATGGGTGGTGAAAATACAAATTATTATTTCTTATATTGACTTTACCTTGCTTATTTTTTATTATAAAACTTCTGAAAATTTTGAGTATTATGGATATCAAGTTGATAAAGAGTGGAGAGAAAGCTATGATAACTATAGTGATAGCCTTAAAAACCGTTGCTATCAAGTCGATTCTGAGTCATAACAAACCTATAGAACAAGGTAGAACTGCCCCATAGGGTTTCCAAGGCTATAATCTTTATGGAAATAGATTACCATATCTTTCTACCATGGAGCAGCTAGTGGGTTTGAACTGCTGATTTTTCAGTTAGCAGTCAAGTGCTTAACCACCGCACCACCAGAGATCCTTATAGAGATGTCCAGTGTATTAAAATCCAACCAAATGATTATATTTAAAAAATACAGTTACTACATTGAAATATATTTGGCACAAGTAAACCAGCAAAACTTTTAATTTGTCTTTGTATAGAGTTGACTAATTTTTTTTGAAAGGTTATGAAAAGTATTTAACAGAATCTAATCATGTCTAAATAAAAACTATGTGAAAAAGACAATGTGATTAAAGTTATTGATTCTTAGATAGATAAAATGTTTGTGGTAGACAGGATTCTAAGATGGCTGCAAGATTCTTAGCCCCTGTTGTACACACCCTGTATAATCCTCTTTCCTTGAGCATGAGTAGAACCTGTGAATATGATGGGATATCACTCCCATAATTAGGTCACTAGTCAGTTGACTTTGATTTAATAAAAAAGAGATTATCTGGGTGGACATGACCTCATCGCATGAGTCCTTTAAATGGGAATTTAGAGGTCAGAGATAGAAGTCAGAAACATTGGAAGCATGAGAGAGCCTATGGAGGGAGCCAAGTGGCAAGAAACTGAGAGTAGCCTTTAGGAGTTGAGAGTGGCAGGGCCTTAGTCTTGCTGTTCTTGTTATTATTTACTGTCAAATCAGCTCTGACTTATGGTGATCATATGTATAACAGAATAGAACATTGCCTGGTCCTGCACCATCTTTATGATTGTTGGTATGTTTTGAGTCCATTGTTCTGGCTATTGTGTCAGTCCATCTCACTGAGAGTTTCCCTCATTGTTGCTGACTCTCTGCCTAACCAACCATGATGTCCTTTTCTAGCAACTGGTCTTTACTAATGATATATCCAAAGTAAGTGTCCAGAGTCTTGCCATCCACACTTCTAAGGAGCATTCTGGTTGTACTTATTCTAAGACTGATTCGTTTGTTCTTTTGTCAGCCCACAGTATATTCAGTATTCTTTGCCAACACTACAGTTTGAACACATCAGTTCTTCTGTCTTCCTTCTTCATTGTCTAGTTTTCATCCATATGAGGAGATTAAAAAGACCATGGTTTAGGTCAGACTAGACTTAGTCATCAAAGAGACATGTTTGATTTTTAAAGGTCTTTTGCAGCAGAATTGTCCAGTGCAATGTGTCACTTTCATCTTAAAAGCCATAAAATAAATAAATACAACCCTGAATTCTTTCAACTACCATGTGAACATGAAAGAGGACACTAAGCTCCAGAAAGGAATATAGCCCAACAGACAGAGTGATTTTACTCGTGAAACCTTGAGCAGAGGAGCCAGATAACCCACACCTGGGTTTCTGACCCAAGGAAACTATGAGAGAGTAAATCTGTATTGTTTTAAACTACTAAATTTGTGGATATTTGTTACACAGCATAGAAAAATAAGACAAAGTATGTTATAATACATTACTTCTTTGGAGTTTTTTCCTTCTAAATTTGCTAAAATAAAGTTAACCATGGTAGAAAAGTGAATTTAACAAATGCATATTTTTTAAAAAGTTAGAAGTCGACTTCCGGGCAACATGGCATTATAGTCAGAAGCACCACGTGGTCCCTCCACGGCAAAGATCAGAAAAACTAAGATAAACAGAGTCACACGTCAATCCTGAAACCCTAACCATCAAATGAAGAGATAAAGAACTCAGCCAAGCACCGAATAGAATAAGAAACTGACCGAGAACAGCGCACGAGGAGAGATACATGCAGAGGTCGCCTATCAGCTACTGCAGCACGGATCTGCCATCTTGGACTCCTATCAGAGATCAGCAAACTGGAGGTATGAGAAAACAGCTCCACGGAGCTTTCAGCAGGAGACAGAATAACCAGTAACCCACGATACAGGCTTTCCCACCCCCCACCATTCTTCACCCCCATTTAGCCTCCTGTGCTTCCTGCAGCCACAGTCTATTGGCCAGGAAGCACGAGCTTCCCCCCAGTGCCACTTGGATTCCATCCACCCACACTGGCCAGCTCGCTGAGTGTCATTTGTTCGCTGCTGTTGTTGCTTTTTTCCACTTCTTTAGATTTCTTCCTTGTCTCTCATCACCTCCACCTCCTTTCTCTCAAATACCCAGTTACGTGTGCCATCTTTGCTTCTTCCTGAAAGGCTGTGAAACACCGCTTGACTGTGAAACTGCTTCCTGGCCTGTGCCACCATGCTGGTAGGAACCCCGGTGATTTTTTTGTTTGTTTGTTCATTTGCTCTGATTTGTTGTCTTTTGATTTGTTTGTTTTCTTTTTCTTTTCTCGACTTGGGAGCCCCTTCTAGCCTGGCAGTATCACGTGGCTTGGAAGCTAGTCCCTTACTCTGCGCAGACTCTCAGGGACATTCCTGGGGTCATTTCTTTTTTCCTGTTTTTTTTTTTTTCATTTCTTTGTGTAGTTTTCTTGTCTCTCTTATTCCTTTTTTGTGTTTCTTCATTTCCAGTTTCTCGATTTATTCATTTTTTCTTTTACCCTTTTTCTTTTTTTTTCATTTTTGTTTTTCCCCATTTCTCAGTCTCTCATTTCTCCACTCCAATAGCAATCTCCCTTAGCACTCTTTTTTGTAGGTGTGTATGTCTTTGGCAACTGTTTCTCTCTCCTCTCTCTCATCTTTCCCATACCCATCTTAGCTCCACACATCACAGTCTACACCCTCCTTCCTGCCTACGTGCACCATGCGCTGAACATCACACTCCCAAGCAGCACAGGCACGGCCTACTGGAACCTACCCTGCACTGATTCCCGGTCTGCACTGTCAGCCCTGGTACATGCCACAAAAAACTATCCCAGCAACTCCCCTTCGGCTGGACCTGCCCTGCTGTACCATACCTGAGTGACTGACCCTGCCCATTAGAGAAGGTGGTGAAAAGTATTGTGACCACAGACGAGCAAACAACAAAGAATGCACAGCCCACCTGCTCAGACAACCAAATAAAACAAAAAAGCAGGATGAAACAAATCTACAGTCAGTAAATGAGGAAAATAACTGCTGAATGCCCCAAAGGAAGTAGACAGTATCAAAACATTTAGAAAAACAAGACAGAATGGTTCCAGTAGGCATCCAAAATAAAACACCAGATGACCTTCCAGTAGAAGAAAAGTCACTAGACCTAACTGATAGGGAATTCAAATCTCTAATATTCAGAATTATCCAAGAGTTGAAGCAAAAAACGGACAAAAACAAGGAAAAAAACAGACAAATTCATGGAAAAGGCAGACAAATTCATAGAAAATACAGACAAAAAATGGAAGAATTCAAGAAAATAATACAGGAACAAAATGATAAAATAAATTCACAACTAGAAATCATACAAAAACAATAATTAGAAATCCAAGAGATAAACAACAAGATTTCAGAAATGGACAGTGTCATACAAGGGCTGAGGAGCAGGTTTGAAATGGTGGAAGACAGGATCAGCAGAATTGAAGATAAACACTTGGATACAACTCTGTCTGAGGAAACATCAGAAAAAAGAAAAATGAAGAAACTCTGAGAATTATATGGGATACAGTCAAAAGCAAAAATCTGCAAGTGATCAGAGTTCCAGAACAGGGGGAGAAAACAGAAAACACAGAGAGGATCATTGAAGAATTGCTGACAGAAAACTTCCTCAATATCATGAAAGATGAAAAGCTGGTCATCCAAGAAGCTCAATGAACCCCATATAGAAGAGACCCCAAAAGAAAATCACCAAGGCATATCATAATCACA
>NW_004444140.1:3709428-3716779 GCF_000243295.1 Trichechus manatus latirostris
GGGGTCTTAAAAGCCTGTGAGCAGCCATCTAAGATACTCCACTGGTCTCACCCCTTCGGGAGCAAGGGAGAATGAAGAGAACAAGATACTAGGATAAGATTGGTCCAAAGGACTAATGGACCACAGATACCACGACCTCCACCAGACTCAATCCAGTACAGCGAGATGGTGCCCGGCTACCACCACTGACCGCTCTGAGCGTGATCACAAGGAGGGTCCTGGACAGAGCTGGAGAAGGATGTAGAACAAAATTCTAACTCACAAAAAAATAAAAAGACCACACATTTACTGGCCTGACAGACTGGAGAAACCCTGAGAGTATGGCCCCTGGACACCCTTTTAGCTCAGTGATGAAACCCCTGTTCACCATTCAGCCAGGGATTGGACAGCCTCGTAAAACAAAACAGGACTAATGAGGCACAGCAGTCCAGGGACAAGGTCTAGCAGGCAGGAGGGGACAGGAAAACTGGTGATAGGGAACTCAAGGTTGAGAAGGGACAGTGTTGACATGTCGTGTTGTTAACCACTGTCTTAAGGCAATATGTGTACTAACCATTCAATGAGAAACTATTTGTTCTGCAAAACTTCATCTAATGTACAAAATAAATAAATAAATAAAAGAATTATGTATGTGAGATCAAATTGACAACAGAAACTCAAAAGGTTTGATGGGAAGCCTAGGGGACAGTGAGTTGAAGATAATGGTGATGGAATAATTTGGAAAAGGATAGAATAGCAGCACAGCTGGAAGAATGTAATCGATGTCACTGAATTGTACATGTAGAAACTTTCAAAATGATGTAACTTTGGCTATGTATATTTTCACCAAAAAAAGTCCTCAAGTTCGAGAAGGGAGAGTGTTGACATGTCATGGGGTTGTTAACCAATGTCATAAAACAATATGTGTACTGACTGTTTAATGGGAAACTATTTGTTCTGTAAACCTTCATATAAAGAACTATAAAAAAATTTAAAAAAAAAGTTAAAAGTCTATGTGACTTACTATACATTTAAAAAAAGAAAAAGCTTTATCCCCACCTAAGAGCAGTTCTATTCTGTCCTGTGGGGTTGCTACAAGTCAGAATCGACTCGATACAATGGGTTTTTTTTTTTTTTTTTTTTTACTGGTAAGGTTTGTTAGTCTATAGCTTGTCATTCAGAGTGAGGTTTGAAGACTGAAAGCATCAGAATCTGCTGGAAGCTTGCTATAAATTCAGAATTTCAGACCCCATCCCAGATTACTGAATCAGAATCTGCATTTTAATAAGATCCCCAGGTGATTTGGGCTCACATTAATGTTTGAGAAATATTCTTCTACCCATTATGTGGTAATAGTAAACATCTCTAAGTTCCTGCTTCTGGGGGATATTTAATTAACCTACCCAGGGACTGTCATGGTACAGTTCAAAGGGGGATCCACTTCTAGGACAGAGTCTAAGAGGGTAATGACTACATCCAATAAGGCGGGTAGAGGAAAGAAAATGTGCACGATCCTTATTCTGATGTTAAAGTTGAGTCAGGTAAAAAAAAAAAAAATACGTGGTTGTAGTCATAAAATCTTGTAGTGGAAATTCAACCCAGGCTTGGTGGTTACGCATAAATAAGAGGGTTTGCATAACCCTAACTATTACAGTAAAGATGCCAGGAAAAAGAGGGTATGGATGGAGATAAGCACCATTACTCACAGCTGTGTTTCTAAAATTTGTATGGCCATGTTGCTCAGTCCTTTCTACAGTTTTACTGAATTGAATCTCCACTCATCAGGCTTGGATATCTGAGTTTTGGCAATCATCTCTAGGTAACTGTAGTTTATATTTGAAAACCATGTCTTCTTTTTTTAGCTTAAAAACACCACAAATTTATTATCTTACACTTCTGAAGGCCAGAAGTACAAAATGTGTCTTAAAATATGTATGTCCAGTGCCATCAAGTTGATTCCGACTCATAGCAACCCTATAGGGTTCCCAAGCCATGGCCGGTGGATTTGAACTGCCAGCCTCTTGGTTAGCAGCCAAGCTCTTAACCACTGTGCCACCAGGGCTCTAAAAATGGATCTTACTGGGCTAAAATCAAGGTATTGATAATGCTGTATTTCTTCTGGCAGCTTTAGGAGGAGAAACCATTTCCTTGCCTTTTCCAGCTTTTATTGGAGCCCTGGTTAACAGCTACAGCTGCTAACCAAAAGGTTGGCAGTTCACATCCACCAGCCACTCCTTGGAAACCCTATGGGGGCAGTTCTACTCTGTCCTATAGGGTTTGTATGAGTCAGAATCAACTCGATGGCAATGGTTTTTTTTTGTTTGCTTATTTTTTGTATTCCTTGGCTCGTGGCCCCTTCCTCTCTCCTCAAAGCAAGCAGCATAACATCTTCAAATCTCTCTCTCTCTTCCTCTCTGACCTCTGTTTTGTCACCACAACTTCTTTTCTGACACTCCTGCCTCTCTCTCTCTTTTAATATTTTATTGAGTTTTTGGTGAAAGTATACACAGCAAATTAAACCAAAAAATCAAACCCATTGCCATCGAGTCGATTCCGACTTATAACTAACCCTATAAGACAGAGTAGAACTGCCTCATAGGGTTTCCAAGGAGCAGCTGGTGGATTCAAACTGCCACCCTTTTGATTAACAGCTGAGCTCTTAACCACTGTACCACCAGGTTCCCATTTAAGAATTTCTACACATATTGTTCAGTGACATTGGTTACATTTTCCACACTGCATCAACATTCTCATTATTTCTATTCTGGTTGTTCCTCTTACATTATTCTTATTATTCTTGCTTCCCTGCTCACCAAACCCCCCTTCCCCTGCCACCCGACTTTCTCATTTTGCTTCAGGGTAAATGTTGACCATTTGGTCTCAAGTAGATGATTGCTTTATATATATATATATATATACACACACACACACATGTATATGGGGCACAGTACTCACGGGTGATATTGTTTGTTTTATGAGCCAATCTGTTATTTAGTTGAAAGGTGACCTCAGGTAGTAGTTTCAGTTCAAAATTTAAAGGGTATCTCAGGGAGATAGTCTTGGGGGTTCCCCAGGTCTCTGTCAGTCCAGTAAGTCTAGCCCATTCAAAACATTTTGAGTTTTGTTCTGCAATTTTCTCCCATTCTATCTTGGACCATCTATTGTGGCTCTGGTCAGAAAGGTCAATAGTGGTAACTGGGCACCATCTAGTTCTTCTGGTCTCTGGATAGATGAGGTCATGGTTTATATAGGAAATATGTCCTGTAGACTGATTTCATCTTTGAGATTTTGGTTGCTGTCATGGTTTGAATTATGTCCCCCAAAAAATGTGTGTATCAATTTGGCTAGGCCATGATTCCTGGTACCGTGTGATTTTTCTGTATGTTGTAAATCTGCCTCTATGATGCTAATGAGGGAGGATGGGCAGCAGTTGTGTTAGTAAGGCAGGACCTGATCTACAAGACTGGGTTGTGTCCTGAGGCAACCTCTTGAGATATAAAAGACAGAAGTGAGCAGTGAGACAGGGGGACCTCCTACCATCAAGAAAGCAGTGCTAGGAGCAGAGCGCATCATTTGGACAGGGGTCCCTGTGCTGAGAAGCTCCTAGTCCGGGGGAACACTGATGAGAAGGCCGACAGAGAGAAAGCTTTCCCCTGGAGCTGACACCCTGAATTTGGACTTATAGCCTACTTGACTGTGAGGAAATAAACTTCTCTTCTTTAAAACCATCCACTTGTGGTATTTCTGTTATAGCAGCACTAGATGACTAAGACAGTTGCCTTCTTTCTCTTTCGTGCCAGATGAATAGAGACCAATAGTTGTATTTTAGATGACCAATCACAAGCTTTTAAGATCTCAGATGCTACTTACTAAACTAGGATGTAGAAAATAAACTTTATAGACTATATTGTGCCAATTGACTGAGATGTCCCCAGGGACTATGGTCCTAAGCCTTCAGACCCAGTAAACCAATCCTTCAAGATGTTTGGTTATGTCTGGGAAGTATCTGTGACTATGCTTTATTATATGTATGAATATATATGCAGCACACACAAATATGTATATAGCTATGCCTACAGATACACCATATATGCTTACGTATATACACACATATACCTTCCTAACACATACGCATACATAACAGTCTGTGGAACCACTCACATGTTTGGTTGTTACTGCTGTTGTTGCCAAGTTGTGTCTGTTATAGCATTTACCAATAATGTCCCTTATTCTTGTGTATTTCTTAGTGTCATTATTCACTTTGATTAACCTGTGCCCACCTCACTGACATTCGGTGTTTTCCATCACAAAAACTGGCAAGTGTCTACCATCTAGAGAGTGAGCCCCCTCCGTCCCTGGTAACTACCAAAGAATGTTAATTTCTATATGTATGCCTATTTTTGTCTTTTTATAAAAATGGGATCATACAGTATTTGTCCTTTTGTACTTATTTCACTCAGCGTAATATTCTCCAGATTCATCCATGTTATAAGATGTCTTGTGAACTCATCATTATTCTTCATGGCTGGGTAGTATTCCCTTGTATGTATGTACATTTTTTTTTATCCATTCATCCCTGGGCACTTAAGTGGTTTCCCTCTTTTTCATAATGTGAATAATGCTGCAATGAACATCGGTGTGAATACGTCTATTTCTGTAACTGCTGTTAGATCTCTATGCTATATACCGAGGAGCAGAATTGCTGGATCATAGGGTATTTCTATTTCTAGCTTTTTGAGGAAACATCATACTGTTTTCATAGTGGATGTACCATTTTTCATTCCCACCAGCAGTGGATAAGGGTTCCAATCTCCCCAACAACCTCGCCAGCATCTGTTGTTTTCTCATTTTTTGATCAATGCCATTTTTCTAGGGATGAGGTGGTATCTCATTGTAGTTTTGATTTGCATCTCTCTGATGGCTAATGATCATGAGCATCTTTTCATGTGTTTGTTAGCTGCTCGAATGTCCTCTTTGGTGAAGTATCTGTTCATGTCCTTTGCCCATTTTTTAATTGGATTGTTTGTCTTTTTGTTGTTGAGTTGTTGAAGTTTTCTGTATATTTTAGACATTAGATCCTTATCAGATATATTATTCCCAAAGATCTTTTTCCCAATCTGTAGGTTCTCTTTTTATACTTTGATAAAATTTTTTGATGAGGAAAAGTACTCAGTTTTTAGTAGGTACCATTTATCTAATTTGTCTTCTGTTGCTCATGCATTTGTAGTTGTGTCTGGTAATCTATAACTGAAAATAATTAGGTTCCATAGTTTTGTCCCTATATTACCTTCCAGGAACTTTATAGTTTTAGCTTTAACGTTAGGTCTTTGATCCATTTTGAGTTAGTTTTTATGTATGGTGTTAGGTATGGATCCTGTTTCATTTCTCTGCAAATGGATATTCAGTTTGCCAGCATCATTATTTAAAGAGCCTGCTTCTTCCCCATTGAATGCACTTTGGCCTGTTGTCAAAAATCAATGGCCCATAGATAGATGGATTTACTTCTGGGTTCTCAATTCTGTTCCATTGGTCTATATGTCTGTCATTGAATCAGTACCAGGCTGTTTTGATTACTGTGGCTGTATAGTATGTTTTGAGATGGAGACCTCTACTTTGTTCTTCTTCAGTGTTTGCTTTGATTGTTCGGGGTCTCTTTCCTTTCCATACAAAGTTACTGATGTTTTTCCATTTCAGTAAAGAATGTTGTTCGAATTCATATTGGGATTGCATTATATCTATAGATCACTTTGGGTAGTATTGACATTTTCACGATGTTAAGTCTTCTAATCCATGAGCATGGAATGTTTTTCCATTTATGAAGTTCTCTTTTAGTTTCTTGCAGTAGTATTTTATAGTTTTAATTGTATAAGTCTTTCACATCCCTGGTTAGGTTTATTCCTAGGTATTTATCCTTTCAGGGACTATTGTAAATGGTATTGTTTTCTTGATTTCCTTTTCAGAGTTTTCCTTGTTAGTGTAAAGGAACCCAAGTGATTTTTGCATGTTGATCTTGTACTCTGCCACTTTGCTGAATATTTCTATTGGATCAAATAGCTTTCTTGTGGAATCTCTGGGGTTTTCTATGTATAGAATCATGTTGTCTGAAAATAGAGATAGTTTTAATTCTTCTTTTCCAATTTGGATACATTTGATTTCTCTGTCTTGCCTTATTGCTCTGGCTAGGACTTCCAGTATGATATTGAATAAGAGTGGTGATAGTGGGCATACTTGTCTCATTCCTGTTCTCAAAGGGAATGCTCTCAGTCTTTTTCCATTTAGAATAATGTTAGTTTTCAGTTTTGCATATATGCCCTTAATTATGTTGAGGAATTTCCCTACTATTCCTATTTTGCTGAGAGTTTTTATCAGGAAAAGTGTTGGGTTTTCTGCATAGATTGAGATGATCCTGTGATTCATTTCTTTTCCTTTTATTTATGTGGTGAATTACATTAATTGACTTTCTAATGTTGAACCATTCTTGCATTCCTGATATAAATCTCCTGATCATGATGTATGATTTTTTTGATATGCTGTTGAATTCTGTTGGTTAGAAATTTGTTGAGAATTTTTGAGTCTATATTCATGAAGGATATTGGTCTGTAATTTTCTTTTTAAGTGATATCTTTACCTGGCTTTGGTGTCAGTGTGATGCTGGCTTCATAAAATGAATTGGGGAATATTCCTTCTTTTTTTATGTTTTGGAAGAATTTGAGTAGAATTGGTGTCAACTCTTCACTTAATGGTTGGAAAAATTCCCCAGTGAAACCATCTGGACTGGGGATTTTAGTTTATTTTGGGGAAGGGTGAGTTTTTTGATGACATCTTCGATCTCTTCTTTTGTTATGGGCCTGTTTAGATTTTCTGCCTCTATTTTTGTACTTTAGGTAGGTAGTGTGTTTCTAGAAATTTCTCCATTTCTTCTAGGTTTTCAAATTTGTTGGAGTAGAGTTTTTCATAGTATTCTGTTATGATCCTCTTTATTGCAGTTGGATCTGTTGTAACGTCTCCAGTTTCACTTCTTATTTTGGTTATTTGGATCTTCTCAGTTTTTGTTTTTTCCTTTGTCAGTCTGACCAGTGGTTTGTCTGTTTTATTGATCCTTTCAAAGAACCAACTTCTAGTCTTGTTGATTCTATTGTTTTTCTGTTTTCTATTTCATTTATTCGGCCCTGATCTTTATTATTTCCTTTCTTCTGGTAGCTTTGGTCTTCTTTCGTTCTACCTTTATTATGTGTTTGAGTTTTTGGATTAAGTTATTGATTTGGGAACTTTCTTCTTTTTAATATATGCATTTATTGCTGTAAATTTCCCTCTGAGAACTGTTTTTGCTGCATCCCAAAGGTTTTGGTATGTTGTGTTTTCTTTCTTGTTT
>NW_004444140.1:3724129-3748570 GCF_000243295.1 Trichechus manatus latirostris
AGCGGGTCGGTAATCAGTGCAGGGCAGGTTCCAGTAGGCCGTGCCTGTGCTGCTTGGTGGTGTGATGTCAAGCGCACGGTGCAGGTAGGCAGGATGCAGCGGGGAGATTGTTATGTGTGGAGCTAAGATGGATATGGGAGAGAGAAGAGAGGAACAGGAGCCAAAAACATACCAATAAACAGCAAAGAATGTTAGGGGAGCTTGCCGTTGAATTGGAGAGATGAGAGAGGGTTGTTTTGTATTCCGCTGGATGCTCCGCGAGGCTGCTTTCTCATACCCCCGTTTGCTGGTCTCCGATAGGAGTCCAAGATGGTGGATCCGTGCTGCTTTAGCTGGTAGGGGACCTCTGCATGAATCTTTCCTCGCTCTCTGTTCTCTGTCAGTTTTCTCACTCCATTTGGTGCTTGGCTGAGTTCTTTCTCTTCATTTGATGTTTTAGGGTTTCAGGATTGTTGTATTCTCTGTTTGGCTTAGTTTTTTTGGATTTTTGCTGTGGAGGGACGGCGTGGTACTTCTACTTAGAGCGACATTTTGCTGGAATATTCCTAATTTCAGTTTTGATGTCTTCTATTACTCAATAGTTTTTATTGATATGTTACTTCGTTTCCATATATTTAACTTATTTTCCTTGTTCTTTGTGTTAATTGATTTCTAGTTTCATACTACTATTGCCAGAGAAGATGCTTTTTATAAGTTCAATCTTTTTTAATTTGTTGAGACTTGCTTTGTGGACTGAAATATGGTTTTTTTCTGGAGAAGGTGTCATGTGTGTTGAAGAAGAATGTGTATTGTTCCGCTGTTGAGTGGTGTATTCTATTTGTGTCTGTGAGGTCCAGTGGTTTGATAGTGTTATTTAGATCTTCTGTATCTTTGTTGATTTTCTCTCTAGTTGTTCTGTTCATTGTCAAAACTGGTATGTTAAAATCTCCCAGTATTATTGTAAAGCCGTCTGTTTTTCTTTTCAGTTCTGTTAGAGTTTGTTTTATAAATTTTGGAGCTCAGCATTAGGTGCATAAATATTTATAAATATTATGTCTTCCTTGTGAATCAACCCTTTAATCATTATATAATGCCCTTCTTTGCTTTGTATATGGAATTTTGACTTAAAGTCTATTTTATCAGAGATTATTATTGCTACTCCTGCTGTCCTTTGGTTATTGTTTGTTTGTTATTTTTTTTTTTCCATCTTTTGATTTTTAATCTGTTTATGTCTTTGTGTCCAAGTGTGTCTCTTGTGGAGAACATATTGATGGGTCATTTTTTTTCATCCAATCTGTGACTCTCTGCCTCTTGACTGGTGCATTTAAACCATTTACATTCAGGTGATTATTAATAGATATAGGTTTATGGCTGCCATTTTTTTAGGTTCTTTTGTAGTGTTAATGATTTCTTTGTTTTTTACTTTTTGTGGTGAGTTTTTTTTTGTATATAGATTTTGTTTTCCTTTCATTCATTGTTGTCATTTTTGTGTTTACTGAGTATTTTTGATTTTCTTCTTTGTTTTGGTGAGTAGATTTATTACTTTCTTTGTAATTACCCTGAAATTTACATTTATTATCCTAAATTTGAAACAATCTGTTGTATCTTGAGATTGCCTTGACTTCTTCTCTGTAAGGAAGTTCTATAACTACACCATTCATTTCCTCTTTTATTTTGAAGTTATTATAATTTACATCTTTATAACATTAGTTCCCTTTAACCAATTTTGTAGCTTTATTTTACTTTTTTTGAGTCTTTACGTGACTTGGTATCCAGGTGATGGTGTCTTGTGACTTTATCTAAGGTCATTGTTTGGTATCGTTGGTTTTCTATCCTAAGGTCTCCCTTTAATATTTCTTGTAGGACTGGTTTACTGGTTACAAATTTCCTAAATTTTGCTTATCTGGGAATGTCCTAATTTCACCCTCTTTTTCCAAAAGACAGTTTTGCTGGATATATGATTCTTGGTTGTCAGTTTTTTTTCTTTCAGAGTTTTGTTTAAGTCAGCTCATTGCCTTCTTGCCTACCTGGCTTCTGATAAGAAATCTGCACTTAGTCTTACTGGGGCCGCTTTGTAGGTGATATTTCACTTTTCTCAACCCATTCTCAAAATTCTTTCTTTGTATTTGGTGCTGGAAATTTTTTGTTTATTGTTGTAGTTTAAGTGAAAGCTTAAATTTGAAGTTAGTTTCTTATACAAAAATTTATGCATACGTTGTTATGAGACCCTAATTGCTCTCCCTATCCTGTGATAGCATACTTCTCCTTTCCACCCCTGATTTACCGTGTCCATTCAACCAGTTCCTAACCATCTCTGCCTACTCATCTCACCTCCGGAAAGAAGCTGACCATTTAGTCTCATGTACCTACGTGAGCTAAGAAGCACACTCTTCACAAGTATCATTTTATGTCCCACAGTCTAGTCCGATCTTTGTCTGAAGAGCTGGCCTTGGAAATTGTTTTAGTTCTGGGCCGATAGAGAATCCGGGGGTCATACTTTCTGGGGTTTCTCCAGTCTCAATCAGATCATTAAGTCTGGTGTTCTTACTAGAATTTGAGTTCTGCACCCCACCTTTCTCCTGCTCCATCCAGGACTCTCTGTTGTGTTCCCTGTGAGGGCAGTCATTGGTGGTAGCCGGGCACCATCTAGTTCTTCCAGTCTCAGGCTGATGAAGTCTCTGGTTTATGTGGCCCTTTCTGTCTCTTGGGCTAATACTTTCTTTGTATTTTTGGTCTTCTTCATTCTCCTTTACTCCAGGTGGTTGGGACCAATTGATGCATCTTAGATGGCAGCTTGCAAGCTTTTAAGTCCCTAGATGCCATTCACCAATGTGGGATGCAGAACATTTTCTTAATAAGCTTTGTTATGCCAGTTGACCTAGATATCCCCTGAAAGCATGGTCCTCAGACCCCCATCCCTGCTACTATTTCCCTCAAAGTGTTTGATTGTATTCAGGAAACTTCTTAGCTTTGATTTAGTCCAGTTGTGCTGACTTCCCCTGTAGTATGTGCTATCCTTCCCTTCACCTAAGATAATTCTTGTCTAGTATCTAGTTAGTGAATCACCCCCACTCTTCCTCCCCACCCTCGTAACCATCAAAGAATGTTTTCTTCCATGTTTAAACCTTTTCTTGAGTTCTTATAATAGTGGCCTTATATAATATTTGTCCTTCTGTGACTGACTAAATTCACTCAGCATAATGCCTTCCAGATTCCTCCATGTTCTAAGATGTTTCATGGCTTCATCATTGTTCTTTATTGTTCCATACTATTCCATTGTGTGGATATACCATAATTTGTTTATCCATTCATCCGTTGATGGGCACCTAGGTTGTTTCCATCTTTTTACTATTGTGAACAGTGCTGCAATGAACATGGGTGTGCATATATCTATTCGTGTGCTGGCTCTTATTTCTCTAGGATATATTGCAAGGAGCGGGATTGCTGGATAGAGGGGTACTTGTATTTCTAGTTTTTTTAGGAAGTGCCAAATCGATTTCCTAAGTGGTTGTCCCATTTTACATTCCCACCAACAGTGTATAAGTCTTCCAGTTTCTCCACAACCTCTGTAGCATTTACTATTTTGTGCTTTTTTGATTAATGCTAGCCTTGTTTGGGTGAGATGATATCTCATTGTAGCTTTGATCTGCATTTCTCTAATGGCTAAAGATCGTGAGCATTTCTTCACGTGTCTATTAGCTGACTGAATATCTTCTTTGGCGAAATGCCTGTTCTATCTTTTGCCCATTTTTTAATTGGGTTATTTGTCTTTCTGTTGTTGTGGCTTTGCTGTATCTTGTAGGTTTTAAAGATTAGAAACTGATTGGATTTGTCATAGCCAAAATTTTTTCCCAGTCTGTAGGTTGTCTTTTGACTCCTTTGGTGAAGTCTTTTGATGAGCATAAGTGTTTGATTTTTAGGAGCTCCCAGTTATCTACTCTCTCTTCTGGTGCTAGTACATTGTTACTTAAGGTTCATATTCTGTTTATGGCATGTATTAGAGCTCCTAGCATTGTCCCTATTTTTTTTCCATGATCTTTATCGTTTTCGATTTTATATTTAGGTATTTGATTCATTTCGAGTTTGTTTTTGTGCATGGTGTGAGGTATAGGTCTTGTTTCAGTATTTTGCAGATGGATATCTGGTTATGCCATGGTGCTGTAAATTTTGATTATGATATATCTTGTGAATTTCTTTTGGGTTCTATTCTCTGTGGAGTCTATTGAGCTTATTTTATGGACATCGTCTGGTTTTTCAAGATATTTGGGAAGTTTTCTGCCATTATGTCCTAAAAAATTCTCTCTGTTCACATTTTTCTCTCTTCCCTTTTCTAAGGTTACTAATATGTATTATTATTACTCTTAATGGTAGTCCCACATAACCCTTAGGCTTTCTTCATTTTTCTTTCTTTTTTTTTTTTTCTGTTTGTTCCTCAACCAACTTAGTGTCAAGGGATTTGTCCTCTATTTCACTGATTATTTCTTCTCTTGATTCATTTCTACCTCCTTGTCTTTCCATTGAGTTGTTTATTTTTGGTACTTTATTGTTAAGCTTTTGAATTTTTAGTTTTTTACGGTTTCTATTTCTCTTTTAAATTTGTCATATTGTTCTTATACTGTTTTCCTGTATCCTTCTAGAGTTTTTCTGTGTTTTCCTTGATCTCTTTGAGGAACCTAAATATTAGTGTTTTGAAGTCATTGTCAGGCAGATCTATTATCAGCTCTTCCTCAGAGTGGTTTTTCATTCCTTTATTTTGTTCAGTTGCCTGAGCTATTATATCCTATTTCTTCATATGATTTGTCATTGATTGCTGTCTTTGAGGCATTAAGGTTCTATTATATTTGTTTATATATTTCTTTATTGAGTCTATGTTTGAGTGCATTTTTTTGTATCATTTTACTTTTGTCTTGATATATCTGGAGCTTATCTTTTCCCTTTCTCTTTATATTTTCTACCTTCCTTTGTATTGTTTTAATTGATATTGTTTTGTAGTATTGGTCTGTGTATGACTATGATGCTGCCTGTTGGTTGGTCTGTGTATGGGTCTGGTGCTGTTGGTCGGCTTGGTTTTGCTTTCTTCTCACTGGTGGGTATGGTGGGTCACAAACACACTATGGTGTTATGTCATTAGGTGCATATGACTTCTCTTAAAGAATTGCTTGGTGGTATGCAAACAGGTCCTTTCCCTGATGTGTGGCACTACGTGTCAGGTAGTCAAGAGTTTCACAACTCTTGAGGGATAATGCATTCCCTCTATGTTGCCACAAGCAGTTAGTGCAGCCCTGAAGCACAATATGGGGTGAAGGGAAGGGCGGACACAATAGGGTGTGGAGTCCCACATGGCTAGGGAGAGGTCAGCAGGGCAAGGCACAGTGTCCCTCTCAGTTTGGGGGAGTGGCTGGGCAGGGCACACTGTCCTTCTCAGCTGGGAAAGGTCTGTGGGTGAGAGGGGAAGGGGGCAGAGTCCCATGTATTCAGGATAGGGTGTGGGGCAAAGCAGAGCCTGGGTTTGCACAGATTTCTGCACCTCAAGGATGACAGGAGGGTCGGACCAGGCTTGCATGCATTAGCACAGGCAACCCGTGCCTTGGCGGTGGGGGGGGGGGCTAGACTTGTATGAGTTGGTGTGGGCTGCTTGCATCTCAGGGGTAGTGTCTATTTGGGCTAGACTAGTATGTGTTGGTGTGGGCCATCTTCTCCTCAGGGGATGTAGGTGAAGCTAGGCTTATGTGTATTGGCACTGACTGGCTGTGCCTTCGGGTGGGGTTGGGGGGAGGGCTAGTCTTCCACACATTGGCCTATGACTCTACCCCAGGGGGCTGGGGCTAAGCCTGCACATGTTGATGCAGGCCGCCTGCATCTCAGGGAGGGGTTGGAGTTGGGCTAAATTTGCCCACATTAGTACAGGCCACCTGTGCCTCAGGTAGGGGAGAGGGGCAGAGTGGGTCTTGTGCCCATGTGTGCGGATGGCAAGTGCATCTGGGAAAGGAGGGGAGTGAAAGGGAGGCTGGAGGGACAAGAGGAGATGATGGTTTGCACAGGCCTTGTTCTTGGGGGGTGGGCTTCTAGTTGTTACTCTGCGGGTTGACTTTTTGCTGGGCGTCTCCCATCTAAATGGCTGGATGCCACCACCAACAAGTGGTTTCCACACTAATTTCTAGCTCCCCTCCCTTTCTACACTTGCCAGAGGGACTAGAGCTCGTACTTACCCTTTGATTCCTTGCCTTTGCTCCCCTGCAAATGTGTACTCCCTGTCTATCCTGTCTGCTTCCCTTGGGCTCCAGTGATTTAGTTTGCTTCACTTTGTTCTAGAAGAACTTCCCTATTGTTCTGTGGCTTCAGAGCTACTCCACACCCACACTTCACCCTCTCTGGCTATCCTGCCCCTGTCTGCATTCTGGCCACTTTGTAGTTCCTTTCTGGGGTTGTTTACAAAGAATCTCTGCCACCAACTGTGTTCTCCTTGAGGTTGCTTTCCTAGGTTCCTCACTCTGGATTGTTGCTTAATGCCATCTCAAAATGGCCATGCTGCACTCTGCCAGCTGGCAGGGTATGGTCAATCCACGAATCTCTTTTCTTGCTGGCCTCATTCTGTCTCTCCTTCCAGTTGGTGCTCAGTCTTTTTGTTCGACGCTTCATTTAATGTTCTGGGATCAGAGGTTGTTATTTGTGTCTGTTTTACTTAGTTTCTTAAGTCTTTGTTGTCAGGGGTCATTGTAGAGCATGTATCTAAGACAACAACTTAAGCTGCTCCTTGTGAAAACCATTTCTTTTAATCTAAAATAATATGACTGTATATTATCTGTCTGTGAAACATTTTCTATAGGCACATAATCAATTTGAAGTCTTTGACAATTTCAACTCAGTTTCATTGCTTTAGGATCTGTTTATTGGCTTTTTTTTTTTTGTCTGATTTATTTGTGTATTCTTATTTTAAATATTTATTTTTCTTATGTTATTGGAAGACTTCTTTGATGCTACTGAGTTGCATGTGTGCGATATTACAAATTATTACATAACCCTGAATGGTTCTTAAAATAGATTTAGCTAAAATAATTAAAATGATGTAATGCATGAAAAAAAAAATGCTTCGGTAAATGCTTTAGGAAATATGGGGTAATTTTATATCTAAAAGTTCAGATCATTAAAAAGCAATTTATTAATCTGATACATTGTTAAGAAAAATGAATCTTGAGTCATGGCTACCCATGGGTCAGAATAGAACAGGAGGGCTTAGGGGTGGCTTCCAAGTTAGAGAGATGGGAAGGGATGGCAAAGCCATATGCAGACAAGAGACTTTGGTTCTGAGACCAGTTTGTGTTAAGAGAAATCCTCTGATATTGGAAACTTCATCACAAACGGCATCTGTTAGTAAAGGCTCTTAAGTAGGTGATGTGCCTCCAGATGGAACTAGAAAAACAGATTTTAGCTGTGGAAGCGGTAGAAGATAACATCACAAGCTAGAGCAAGGGAGAAAAATGATGGATGACTTTAGAGCAGGAGAGTTCAGTTACACTTGGGAATTTATAAAGGAATTGGTTTGGTGTTAAAACAAAAGAAAAGGGGGATAAGACTGTAATTCCTATAGAAAACTTAGAAAGGAAGGAGAGATACAAATTTATGGGGGTCCTTGAGATATGAAGAGGATATAACCTGGGAGATATGGATTATTTTAGGTTGTATGATGAATATGTTAAAACTGCCTTGATTTTTGAGAACTTTCCCTCCATTTGCAAAGACTGCCATAGAAACCTTCATATGTCTTCAAAAGGTGACTCTGATCCTAGGTAACGTTGGATTGTATGAATTTGGAACACTTTGCCTCACATGGGCGAATCAGTTATTTCCTTGAATATTTGGAAGAGAGATTAAGAAACTGAATTCAGATTCATTCCAGATAATTTCAATGGCTACGTGTGTAGTTGGAGATTGTGGTGACTGTATCTTTCTCTAGGTGAACTTTTTTGAAATAAGAAAGAAGATATCAATTTGCAGAGAAGGAATGTTATAAAATGAGAATAAACATTCACATTTTATTTTAAACATGATTTCTGCCATTTATTAAAACATCTGTGTGCAGAGACTACACAGTTCTTCACATATCAGTTTTATGTTTTCTTTTCTAAACATGGGTATGACCAAGATCCATCTCCCACCCCTAGACACACACACACATAATTTTCCAGAAATTGTTTTGGATCCTTAGGTAAGAGAAACCCTTATAATCATTGGTATATAATTACAAATGACTTAAATATCTGAAAATCAGTTTAAATATTCAGTTTGGAAACAGGAAGAGTAACATTAAATGAAGTCAGATATACATTTGAAAATAGATTCAAATTTACACTTTGGAAACAAGCACAGTATATGTGTATATGTATAAATTCAGACATATATTTGAAAATAAATATGATAAATATCTTTTGAGCGTACAGACTAATTTCCTCATAAGGAGAAAGAAAATAGAAAAAATGAGATTTTTTTTTTGTTTCCCATTTGTGATTCCAGCTGTTTCTGAAACCTGGGTGAATTTATTTCCATGGATTTTGTGAGGCTTGTTTTAACTTTTTAGAGAAACTGTTTCCTTTAGAATCAACCAAAAAAATCTTAAAAAGTATAAAATAATTATATGGGCTATAGCAAAGAATTCAGAGGTCCAGGTTAGTTAGGAAACAGAGTGCTGAGCAAGAGGGTAGGAAGAGAATCTCAAGATTTGACAATAAGCTTCATAAAAGTAGGGAGCACGCTTGCCTTGTTCTTTGCTGTGGCCCTCTACTCAGTACATGGAATGGGGTATGAATACTAAGATGCTTTTTTTGAAGGAATGAGCTATGTTCCTTATAAAGTTGAAAGAGCTCTGTCTTAGGGCTTTAATAGGTCTCAAAGTCCTGGCAAGTACTCTCTTCACACATTGCCTAAAGCACTACTTAAAATTTTCATTAACCTTATTATAACATGCATGCAGGAAATGACCCTTAGGATGCAAATCATGGTGGGAGAGAATATATGCATATCTGATTTTGGTTTGTTTTTAGTAAAAGATGCATCAACCAATGCGATCAATAAGTGTGAGCACAGGGGAAACAAAACAATGAAAAATGCTCTCATGTCTCCAGAACATTAAAATAGAATTTTAATTATACATATTACACTGGTAATTACTGTGTTATTATATATTATAGATTAGCAAAGAAGAAGAGAAACTCTAAGGTCATGCTGAAACAACTAAAAATTATTACACTTCAGACAAGTTAAAGGGAGATGTGAACAAGATATCTGTCAACAATGTATCTTTAAAAAGTCATCCACTCGTTACTCATTCACTCATATACTCACCAAACGTTTACCAAGTGGCTGTGTATAAATTAAAATAAAACATATGTTGTTCTTAGGCGTCATCAAGTTGATTGCATAGCAACCACATGTGACAGAGTAGAACTGTCTCATAGGGTTTCCTAGGTTGTAATCTGAGAGCATATCACCAGGTCTTTCTCCCACAGAGCCACTGGGTGGATTTGAACTGCCAGTCTTTTGGTTAGCAGCCAAAGACTTAACTGTTGTGCCACCAGGGCTTCTAAAAACATATAACAAAAAATAATAATAATAATAAGACAAACCAGTTGCCATCTAGTCGATTCCGACTCATAGTGACCCTGTAAGACAGAGTAGAACTGCCCATAGGGTTTCTAAGGCTGTAAACTTTTATGGAAGCAGACTGCCACATATTTCTCCTGTGGAGCAGCTGATGAGTTTGGACTGCCAACCTTTCAGTTAGAAGCCGAGCACTTAACCAGTGCATCACCAGGGCTCTTTTTCTTAAAACATAGAGTGCTGTGGAAATGAGAAAACTCAGAGTGCATCTTTAAAGTGCCTTCTCTCTGGGACAGCCTGTGGCTGCCTGAGCATCCTGCCTCCTGTGCCTCTTGTGTGACAGTACGTCTGCAAGGAGCAGTGCAGTGTCTTAGTCCCACTCTGTGCTGGAAATAGTCATGGCACACACATGGGTTTCATGGTGTATGCAGGCACCAGAGAGTTTGAAAGCTATTCCAAAATTCTGAAACTGAAAATAGACATATCAGTGCTGTTGTGGGACAATGTTACTTGCCAAAAGGGTGAAGATTATGTGAATTCTTTCATCACCAACAATTTTTAACTCTGAGTTCTGGAGAATATGTTCCCTCCTCTGGATTCTTACTTCTAATTACAGTAGATATAAATAAGAAAAAAAACTCCATTTATTTTGCAAAAGTATAGTTTTCAAAAATTTTGCTGGAACTAATAATGTTAAGGATAATAGGTACAGTTGGTGAGTGCATCAGTCTCCAGGTTCTGTTCTACATGCTGTCGACAAGCCTGTGAGGCATAAATTGTTTTATACACATTATATATATATATATATATATTTATATATATATATATATAAAGGACAAGGTAATACTGATATGTTAAGGAACTTTTCTAGGTGCAATAGCTAAGAAATTTCGGTAGCGCCCAAGTCATCAAGCTTTATGAGTAAACATATAATTTCAAAAGTGAGAATAAGCACAAAGCAGATTTCTATGAGGTGAAGGTCAAATATATCCCAGATTTCCAGCATCTCCAAACCACTGTGCCCGTCTGTCTCTGACACCAGCAACTCCTCCTCCCTGCTGCCCTCCTCATGTTGGATTCAGCAATTAGCTGCAGCATCTCACAGAACTCATGAATTGTACTTAAGTAGTTTATTAAGGTAGCAATAGGCTACAATTCAGGGTCAGCATCAACTGGGCAATGGCAGGCTACAACTTGGGATCAGGATCAGAAAGCACATAGGAAAGGTCTGGAAGGCTCCTCCAAAGAGGAGAGCGCATCCCTTCCTTCTTCAGTGCAGGAGAGCTTTCTCAGCTTCTCTCAACTCTGCAAGCAGACAGGCCCTTTTCTCGGCCATACATGCCCCTTTTCAACCATGCAAAACCGCTCTCATTTATGCATGCCCCTCTTGGCCATGCAGGCCCCCTTTATTGGCCTCTCCACTGCTAACTGGCCCAGCTCATATTCAGTATAGCAGCTTGCTCAACTGCTGTTCTTCTAGCAGCAGTTTCTGCCATTGCTGCCAGCTCTTCCGAAGGGCCCCTTTCTGGGCCTGCCATTGCCAACTCTGCAACAGGCCCCCTTCAGAGTCTTTTACCATCGTCAGTTTCACAACCATTGACCCACCTTACAGCTCCTTTAGGAGGTTCCTTGCTTCCTCTCTCTCTCCCTGTCTTCTTCCTTTTTATTCTTTCTTTGCCTTTCTAAAAACCTCTGTGGTGTTGGCAAACTCCTTGTCAATTTCAAGACATGGCTTTCCCAGCAGGACCACAAACCAACCAGTCCCTACAAGTCACTCAATCCTGTTGGGTGGATTTTCAACCACTGTTAGCATAGCAAATCAACTAATCCCTGTAAAATACATAAAACAGATCAATCACAAGGCAGACTTTAGCCCAGGGATATGAAACCATCAAGCTGTTTACAGCTTACCCAAGAACTATCAGTTGACCCAGGGAACCCACTGGGCAAAAGTAACAAACCCTCTGGGGTAAAAAAACAACCTGAACCCTCCCTCTCCAGTTGCTTCTCCAAAGAACTGGCACAAAGATAATTCCTCCGGGCTTGAGGGAAAAATCTCCCAAGCTGTTTTAACAAAGAACCAATGTAAAAGACCACATAGAGAAACCTATTTCAGCTGTCATCACAGTGGGCCTGTTGTACATACTGTCTGTTTGGGATTTAGTAGTATTTGAGGTAAGAAATCTAGAGACACTCGAATCCTGCCAGAACAATTACTCTCCTCCTGATCAGGTCTCAAAGGACGTGTTGTGTACACCCTTGAACAATAACAAATGAGAAATAATGAGAAATTGAGAAGTCACTTGATTATTAACTAGGCTAATTTTCAGTAACCCACCACAGAGCTTTTAATAAACTGACTTTAAGTAAGGATTTATGTACAAAACTTAAATAGTAGTAGTAATAATAATAGCCAACATTAGATTCTTACTATTTGCCAAGCACTGGACTTAGCACTTACATAATGCAGTCAATCTTCCCAATAACCTCATTCTTATCCCCATTTTATAGATAAGGAAACTGAGACACAGAAGGTTTTAATAACTTGCCCATGGTCGTAGAGTTAAATAGTTGTGGAGTGCCCCTCTGCCAAGTGTCACCATAGCTGGCTATCAGACAAGAAGAATTTCTCTGAACACATGCTTCGTTGTTAAAAGAGGATCAGAATGCAGGATGGCTTGGCTTCTTCTATTATCTCACCTTTGGCCAATCAGTCCCTTGTATTTGACGTAATCATTATCATGTTTTCTCTAAGGTTACTAGGTAGAACAAATGGTTTTAGCTCTCCTGCCAACCTAAGAGTTGGTCATTCTAACCCACCCAGTGGTACGACAGAGGAAAAGGCCTGGAAATCTGTTCCATTAAGATTACAAACAAGAAAACCCTATGGAACAGTTCTACTCTGTAACACATGGGATCACCCTGAGTTGCAATTGGCTTGATGGCAACTAACAAAAATAAATATTTTCTCTCCTTTATTACAAGGTAGTGAGGAGTGCTTTTTTTTTTTTTCCTTAATATTTTGTTTTCAGTGAACGTTTACACAGCAGATTAGGTTCCCATCTGACAATTCCTACACAAATTGTTCAGTGATACTAGTTACATTTTTTGCAATGTGTCCATTTTCCAAGGAAGTGCTGTTTGAGAAAGAAGATACGGGCAAGAGAAAGAGACCTTCTACCTCTACAACGTCTATTAGAGAAAATAAATGGTAGCGATATTGATTTCACATCTGATTTTAATGAAAGCTTTAAAAAATAACATTTTCTATTTGATATCTCTCTTAATATTGCTAATGATTCTTTTAGTTGCATAACCAGTATTGCAAGATATCCTGGAAATAGAACTGAGGCCACTTAAAAATGTTTCTCAGGATGAAATTATAATAATAGTGACATATCTGCTTACCAAAGGCCATTAAAAATGAATGAAAGTAAGTTTGCTCTAAAAATTAAGTAATTCATATTCAAATATGTCTTAAGCATTGCCTCATGATATTTCCCCCTTTTTTAATGTTTACTTACCCTTGTTTATTACTACCTGTTTATTACGAAGGATAAAACCTGACTTAAGTTGAATCTCACTGAAGTTGAATCCCCATACGAAAAATTTTCCTCCTGATTAGAGAAAATATTTGAAATAATTGTGGCCAAGATGGAAACATGATTTGAAAAAGTAGCACAGATTTGGGCATTCAGGCACTCTTTGCATAACATTAATTCTTGTCCAAGTGTATAAACAGCCAGGTTGTAGTTCTGTCTGCAACTAAGTACATGCAAAATAATAAATCATAAACATGGCCAAGTCCCAGGAATTACTCCCCACATGCTTATGAAAAATAAACTTCATGATCATCATCTCAAATAGCTTGTAGCCAACAGTGATTCAAAGGATTATCTAGGTTCTCACCAGCCTGTGGCATGTTTAGAGTTAGAATCATAATAATTGCAAATATTGATTGAAGAATTACTATGCAGTAGCCATTATGCATAAAGAAAACAAAAATCCTCACAATTGTACCAAAAAACAACATCGTGATAAATGGAGAAAGGATTGAAGCTGCCAAGGATTTCATTTTACTTCGATCCACAATCAATGCCCATGGAAGCAACAGTCCAGAAATCAAATGATGCATTGCATTGGGCAGATCTGCAAAAGAACTCTTTAAAGAGTTAAAAAGCAAAGAAATCACTTTCAGGACTAAGGTGTGCCTGACCCAAGCCATGGTATTCTCACTCGCCTCATATGCATGCAAAAACTGGACAACGAATAAAGAAGACTGAAGAAGAATTGACGCATGTGAATTATGGTGTTGGTGAAGAATATTGTATATATTATGGACGCCAGAAGAACAAACAAAATGTCTTGGAAGAAGTACAGCCAGAATGCTCCTTAGAAGTGAGGATGGTGACACTACATCTCAGGTACTTTGGACATGTTATCAGGTGGGACCAGTCTCTGGAGAAGGACATCATGCTTGGTAAAGTAGAGGGTCAATGAAAAAGAGGAAAACCCTCCACAAGATAGATTGACACAGTGGCTGCCACAATGAGCTCAAGCATAACAACAATTGCAAGGATGGTGCAGGACCAGGCACGGTTTTGTTCTGTTGTACATAGGGATGAGTCAGAACAGACTCGATGACGCCTAACAACAACAATAACAACAACAGCCATTGTACTAGTCTCTGATAGACAAAGTATTATTTTCAAAATAGTCCCAGTAACGAGAATATCATAGATTTGGAAGATAATGATTTTTGTTTTGATCTGCCATTAGCAATGTGATCTGAACACAGCAGGTTTCTGTTTTCTCATAGATTAAATTAGGTAGAGATGGAAGAATTATTGTCTAATGTCTTTTTCAGCTGTAATATTTCTATTTCAAACTCTGCTATTGCTAATCAAGTATTTCTTTGTTCTTCCTTTTTTCATATTCCTTTTATTTTTTTAAAAAGCTTTTGATGAAGAATAATATACACACAAAAATATGCACAAATCTTAAGTGTCAAGCTTGCTGTATTCTCATAAAATAAATACACTCATGGCAACAGCACTAGATCAAAGAAAAGAACATTTCCAGAAACTTAGATGTCTGCCTTGTACCCTATTTCAATCAGTATAACCACAGAATAACCATTATCTTGACTTCTAGCACAAAACTTCTAAAACTATAACTTGATTTAATCATTTGCATAAGTGGAATTATACCATATAACTGAAATTGCATTGAAACTATATAGATCAACTCCACCACTCGAATGTCAGTTTGTCATACTATGGTGGCTTGCATGTTACTTTGATGGCTGAAAGCTATGCCACTGGTATTTCAAATACCAGCAGAGTCAGCCACGGTAGACATATTTCAGTGGAGCTTCCAGACTAAGACAGACTAGTAGAAGGACCTGACTCTCTACTTCTGAAACAAAACAAAATAGCCAATGAAAATCTTATGAATAGCAGCAGAGCATTGTCTGATATAGTGCTGGAAGATGATCCCTCAGGTTGGAAAGTGCTCGAAATACAACTGAGGAAGGAAGCACTGCCTCCTCAAAGTAAAGTCAGCCTTAATGATGTGGCTGGAGTAAAGCTTTTGGGACCTTCATTTGCTGATGTGGAACTGATCAAAATGAGAAGAAATAGCTGCAAATATACATTAGTTATCAGAAAGTAGAATGTAAAACTATGAATCAAGGACATTTGGAAGTCATCAAAAATGAAATGGAAAGCTTGAAGATCGATATCCTATGCATCAGTGAGTTGAAATGGACTGGTATTGACCATTTTTTAATCAGACAGTCATATGGTCTACAATGCCAGGGATGACAAATTGAAGAGGAACGGTGACACATTCATTGTCAAAAAGAACATTTCAGAATCTGTCCTGAAGTACAAAGCTGTCAGTGACAGGAAAATATCCATACACCTACAAGGAAGACCAGTTAATAGGACTATTATTCAAATTTACACACCATCCACTAATGCCAAAGATGAAAAAATTGAAGTTTTTTTTTTAACCACTTCTGCAGGCTGAAATTGATCAAATATGGAATCAAAATGCATTGATGATTACTGGTGATTGGAATGTGAAATTCAAAAACAAAAAGAGGGATCAGTAGTTGGAAAATAGGGACTTGGTGATAGAAATGATGCTGGAGATTGCATGATAGAATTCTGTGATACCAATGATTTATTCATCAGAAATACCATTTTTCAACAACATAAACGATAACTATACATGCAGACCTCGCTGGATGTAATACGTAGAAATCAAACCAACTACGTCTGTAGAAAGAGATGATGGAGAAGCTCAATATCATCAGTCAGAACAAGGCCAGGGGCTGACAGTGGAACAGATCATCAATTGCTCTTATGCAAATTCTAGGTGAAGCTAAAAAAGAAAAAAGAAATTAAAACAAGTTTCTCAAGAACAGATTTTATGCACTGAACACTAATAACCAAAGACCAGAAAAGTTGTGGGAAGACATCATACATGAAGAAATCAAAAGATCATTAAACAGACAAGAAAGAAAGGGAAGATCAAAATAGATGTCAGAAGAGACTCTGAAACTTGATCTTGAATGTAGAGTAGCTAAAATGAATGGAAGAAATGATGATGTAAAAGAGATGAACAGAAGATTTCAAAGGGTGGCTTGAGAAGACAAGGTAAAGTATGATAATGCAATGAGCAAAGATCTGGAGTTAGAAAACCAAAAGGGAAGAACGTGCTCAGCATTTCTCAAGCTGAAAGAACTGAATAAAAATTTAAGCCTAGAATTGCCACGTTAATGGATTCTATAGGCAAAACATTGAATAATGCAGGAAGCATAAAAAGTAGATAGAAGGAATATACAGTCACTGTACAAAAAGAAATAGCTGACATTCATCCATTTCAGGAGGTAACATACAATCAAAGATGCTGTATCGAAGACATTGGTGAAAAACAAGGCTCCAGGAAGTGATGGAATACCAACTGAGATGCTTCAAGAAATGAACGCAATTCTGGAAGTGCTCACTAGTCTATGCCAAGAAATTTGAAAGACAGCTTCCTGGCCAACAGATTAAAAGAGATCCATATTCATGCTCATTCCAAAGAAAAGCGATCAAACCGAATGCAGAAATTATTGAACAATATCACTGACATCGCATACATGCAAAATTTTACAGGAAACTGCCAAAAATTCAAGGAAGATTCAGTAGAAGACACGGAATGATGGATATTGTTGCTGATGTCAGATAGATCTTGGCTGAAAGCAGAGAATACCAGAAAGAAGTTTCCAAAACCCAAACCAAACCTGTTGCTACCGAGTCCATCCGACTCACAGTGACCCTGTAAAACAGGGTAGAACTGCCTCATGTTTTTTCTAAGGATGTAAGTGTTTAAGGAAGCAGACTGCCACATCTTTCTCCTGTGGAGCAGCTGGTGGGTTTGAATACCGACCTTCTTGTTAGCAGCCCAGTGCTTAACCACTGTGCAACCAGAGCTTTGCAGAAAGAAGTTCACCAGTTTTTTATTGACTATGCAAAGACATTCAACTTTGTGGATCACAACAAATTATGTGTAATATTATAAAGAATGGAAACCCCAGAAAACTTAATTGTGCTCATGTGGAATCTGTACACAGACCAAGAGGCAGTCATTCAAACAGAAGAAGGGGATACTGCGTGGTTTAAAGTCAGGAAAGGTGTGCGTCAGGGTTGTATCATTTCACCATACTTATTCAATCTGTATGCTGAGCAAATAATCGAAGAAGCTGGACTATATGAAGAAGAATGTGGCATCAGGATTGGAGGAAGACTCATCATTAACCACCTGAGATATACAGATGACACAAGTTTATTTGCTGAAAGCAAAGAGAACTTGAAGCACTTACTGATGAAGATCAAAGGCTAGACTTCAGTATAGATTACACCTCAACATAAGGAAAACAGAAATCATCATAACTGGACCTGTAAGTACCATCACGATGAGCAAAGAAAATATTGAAGTTGTCAAGGATTTCATTTTACTTGGATCAACAGTCAAGGCCCATGGAAGCAGCAGTTAAGAAAACAAAGAACATTTTGCACGGGCAAATCTCCTGCAAGAGATCTGTTTAAAGTGTTAGAAAGCAAAGATTTCATTTTGATGATTAAGATGCGCCTTACCCAAGCTGTGGCATTTTCCATTGCCTCATACTGCCAGAAGGAACAAATATGTCTTGGAAGAATTACAGCCAGAATACTCCTAAAAAGCAAGGATGAGAAGAGTCTGTCATGCTTACTTTTGACATGTTATCAGGCGGGATCAATTCCTGGAGAAGGACATCATGGTTGGTAAAGTAGAGGGTCAGCAAAAACGAAGAAGACCCTAAACGAGATGGATTGCGACAGTGGCTGCAACTATGGGCCTAACTTGTAGTGATGGCACAGAACAGGGCAACGTTTTGTTCTGTTATACCTGAGGTCCTTATGAGTAGGAACCGACATGTTGGCAACTAACAACAATAACAATATAGATCAATACATGGATTATTGGCATTTTAAGAGTGCTAGATCTTTCAGTCAACAAACATGATATACTTTCCATTTAATTAGATCTTCATTAATTTCTCTCAGTAATGTTTTGGAGTTTTCACTGGGTAGGTCTTGCAAGCATTTTGTTAAAGTTATCCCTAATCATTTCATAATTTTTATCTTCCTGTAAATGTATTTTTTATTTAAATTCCCAATGGCTCTTTGCGAATATATAATATATAATTGAGTTTTTAAATTGACAACTCACTTATTAGTTCCAGTAGCTTATTTGTAGACTCCTGGGAATTACCTACATTTATGATCATGGTGTCTACAATTTAAGATAATTTTACTTCTTCGATTTCAATTTATATAATTTTTAATCCTTTTTCTTGATTATTGTACTTTATAGGGCTTCTAGGACAATATATAATAGGAGTAGTGAGATTAGACATTCTTAGTTTGTTCCTTAATTTAGGGGGAAATAATTCAGCCTTTCACTATTAAGTATGAGGTTAGCTATAGGTTTTACATTGGGTTGAAGATTTTTTATCCTATTTCTAGTTTGTTGAAAATTTTTATCATGTATGTTTGCTGAAATTTGTCAAATGCTTTTTCTGAATTTATTCATATGATCATGCTTTTTCTTTTTTTTTTGTTAATATGATGCTTTATTTTTTTGATATATGCAACTTTAATTAGCCTTTCATTTACAAGGTAAACTCCACTTAGTCATGGTGTACTACCTTTCCATATATTACTGGATTTATGTGTTAATATTTTGCTAAGGATTTTTGTTTCTATGTTCATGAAGGTTATTGTTCTGTAATTTTGTTTTCTTGCCGTACTTTTGGTTTGATTTCAAGGTAATACTAATTTCCTAAAATGAGTTGGAAGGTATTACCTGTATTTCTATTTTCTGAAAAAGACTTTGTAGTTTTTTTTTTCGTGAAATGATTTGTAGAATTCACCAAAGAAGACTTCTAGGATGGGTTTTCTTTGTGGGAAGGTTTTTAAATTAAATATTCAACTGATTTATTCAATTGCTTTAGTAAATATTGGACTATTCAGGTTACCTATATCATTGAGCTTTGGTATACATATTTTTTAATTTTAAGAAATTTGTCCACTTAACCTACGTTATCAAATTAATTAGTATAAATTGGTAATAATAGTGCCTTATTATCATTTTCAATGTATATAGAAACTATGGTGATTTCCCCTCTTTCCTTCCTGATATTGAGTATTTATAAACTCTCTCTCTTTTTTTTTTTCCTTGATCATTTGTTAAGCTCATTTCACAAGGATTACTCTTCCACATCTCCTGCCAGAGACATTAGCGGATCTTTCTCAGAATTTTACCATGAAAACCTCGTGAGATTCTTGGAGATAAACCCCACAAAAATGCGGGACCCCTCAAAGACTGCAGGAGTTTCTCACTCTCACACTAGTCCACACTCAGCCACCAGTTAAGTAATTTCATCAGAATCACAATTTATGTATTCCAGCGTCCTCTGCACCTGGTAAGCAAATCTCAGCTGTGACTTTCTCATTTCTCCTGTCTCCCACATAGCAAGGTAGCAGTTTGCACTGCAAACTTAGCTCTCTGATGGGTCCAAGAAAAGTCATGATTTTTAGTTTGTTGATCTATTTATTATAATAAGGGAGTGACAACATCAGAGTTCTTGTATGTTGGAGATGAAACTGGAGATCAACTTAATATTTTTGTTCCCTTTTTATCACCACTACTGACTTATTGTTGTTGTTAGGTGCCGAAGAGTCGATTCCGACTCATAGCGACCCTATGTACAAATAGAACAAACACTGCCCAGTCCTGTGTGCCATTCTCACAATCGTTGCTATATTTCAGCCCATTGTTATAGCTACTGTGGCAATCTGTCTCATTGATGGTCTTCCTCTCTTTTACTAAGCATGATGTCCCTCTCCAGGGACTGGTCCCTCCTGATAACATGTCCAAAGTAACTGAGACAAAGTGTCGCCATCCTCACTTCTAAAGAGCATTCTGGCTCTGCTTTTTCCAAGACAGATTTTCTGTTTTTCTTCCGGCAGTCCATGGTATGTTCAGTATTCTTGGATAATACCATAATTCAAAGACATCAGTTTTTCGTTGGTCTTCCTTATTCATTGTCCAGTTTTTTAATGCATATGAGGCAACTGAAAATAGCATGGCTTGGATCAGGCACACCTTAGTCCTCAAGGTTACAAGGTGACATCTTCCGTTTTTAATAGTTAAAAGAAGTCTTTTGCAGGAGATTTGCCCAATGCAATATGTCATTTGATTTCTTGACTTCTGCTTCCATGAGTGTTGATTGTGGAGCGAAGTAAAATAAAAAACTTGGCAACGTCAGTATTTTCTCCGTTTATCATGATGTTGCCTCTTCGTCCAGTTGTGAGGATTTTTATTTTCTTTATGTTGAGATAGTAATCCATACTGAAGTTTGTAGTCTTTGATCATCATCAGTAAGTGCTTCAAGTCCTCTTTGCTTTCAGCAAACAAGGTTGTGTCATCTGCATCCTGCAGGTTGTTAATGAGTCTTCTTCCAATCCTGATGCCAAGTTCTTCTTCAGGATTATTTGCTCTCAGATTATTTGCTCAACATACAGATCAAATAAGTATGGTGAAAGGATACAACACTGACATACCTTTTCTCATTTTAAACCATGCGGTATCTTCTTGTTCCATTCAAATGACAGCCTCTTAGACATGAGCACAATTAAGTATTCTGGGATTCCCATTCTTTGCAATATTACCCATAATTTGTTATGATCTACACAGTATAATTTCCTTTTCCCATCACATCCTTTTTTGCCATTTTTTACATATATTTTACTTCTACATGTTTATAAATTTGCGATAAATTGACACTGTTTTTCTTTATACATTTATGTGTTGAATATATTAAAATAAAAAATATTTTTATACTTGTCCACATTTTTATTATTTCATAATTTTTGAATTTCTTTGTGTAAATCCATATTCCCATCTTTTGTATATTCTTTTTGCTTAAAACCTGCTTTATAATTCCTTAGTTTACATGTGGTGGCAATGAATTCCCTTAGTTTTTATCTCTTTGAAAGAGTCTATTTTGGCTTCATTTTTCAAAGATTTATTTGCTGAATGTACAATTATGGGTTGACAGTTTGTTTCCTTCATTATTTAAAGATATCATTTCATTTTTTTCTTTTACTACTTTTGAGATGTTACCTAGTTTTTGCTGGTAAGTCTGATGATACTCTTCACTTTGTTTCTGTATAAATAAAATGGTTTTTACTACCTTCATGATTTACTCTTTGCAATGGATTTTAGCCTACTGGTGTTTTTCCTTGTATTTTTATGACTTGGGGTCCACTGAGCTTCTTGAATGTACGTTTGTGTTTAATTAATTTTGAAAAATTCTCAAAAGTTATCAAACATTTATTTTGCCTTTTTACCTATTTTTTCTACTTCTGGGACTCCAATTACATTTATTTTAGACCATTTGGTATTATCTCATAGATGTAGAAAGCTTCTTTTTTTTACCCTCTTTGTTCCTCTGTATTTTGCTTTATATAGTTTATGTTGACTTTTTTTTAGTTTTACTCATTGATTCCTTTGCTGTATCTAATGTGCTCTTAAGTTCATTAAAGCAATTTTTCATCTATAATATAATGTTTGTTTTTAATTTTTGAGCATTACCTTTCGATTCTTTTTTCATTGCTTTCATCTCTCTATTGAAGTTCACCGCTGTTCATATGTTTTGATCACCTTTCGCAGAAGAATTTTTAACGTATTTATTATAGTTGTTTTAGGGTATCTTCTGATAATTCCAAATTCTTGGGCCATATCTGTTCCTTCTTTTGTTGACTGTTTTATCTCTTGACAGTGGATCATTGTTGTGTCTCATAATATATTTTTTGTTGGACTGTTGGATGCTTTACGTAGCAGAACATTAGAGACAAAGGTAAATAGTACTTATGCCCTGAAATTGGAATACCTCTTCTTATATCAGGGCCTTTTTGTGGGTGGTCAAACCCAATCTACTCAGAAGTTAAGCAGGGTTTGGATTTGCTATTTTTTAATTAACAACAATGCATTATAGATTTCAAGTTCCTCTAGTGGTGGACTTGTGCTACTTTGTGCACAGTTATGAGTACTAGAGGGTTTTTTTGGTATATATGTTCCACTCTCAGTTTTCAGCAGGATCTGCACAAATGTACCACAGAGTAACTCTCTCACTCTTCACTCTTACCCCTCCTCAGTAGTCTATTGCTGTTGCTTTTAGTAAGTGCAAAGCTCATGTTCAGGCTGGGCATTGGGTGTTGATTCTCCTGCTTTATCCTCATTCTTACAGTTGAGGTTTTTTACCATCCCTGTCCCTCACATCCACCCTCGACAGCCCTTTCCCAGTGCCAGCCAGGCTCTGCCTTGTATCTTGTATGAGCCAGAGTCCTGCTTCAACCCTAACAGCCTCAAACCTCTGCTTTGCATCAGTGGAAGGTCCTGAACTCATTTTGGTTTTCTGCCTTTCCCCCTGTGGAAAACAGCATTTTCTTCTACCTCCCTGTCTCCATCTTGGCAACAGCCAATCTTTTCCTAAGATCAGGGAGCTGGAAAGTTTTCTCCCTGTCCCCCAGAAGCAGATGAATTTTCTTCTACTACTTCTCCAACAAGGAACCCTGGTGATGCAATGGTTAAGCACTCAGCTATTAACCGGAAGATAGGCTGTTCAAATCCACCAGTAGCTCTGCGGGAGAAAAGACGTGGTATCCTGCTTCCGTAAAGATTTACAGCCTAGGAAACCCTATGGGGCAGTTTTAAGCTGTCCTAGATGGTTGCTATGAGTTGGAATCAACTGGACGGCACACAACAACAACTTCCCCAACAGCAGTGAATCTTTGCTTGGGGCTGGGACTATAGTGCCAGATAATTTTTGCTTCATATGAGAGTAGCTTCTGTCAAGTAGGTAGAGTTTCTTGACTGTGCACCACTGAAAGGGTCCTTCTTAAGTCTTTTCCTTACCCACAATATTTCTTGTGATTACCCATTGGAGACCAGTGGAAAAGAGCTGTCATTGGATGAGGACTCTTTTTTATGTCTGGGGCCTCTAAGAGTTATAAACTGATACTCTACCCTGCAGCTGAACTTTAAGAATTCATTAAATTTTCAATTATTTTCTACTTCACCTCTCTTATGACTGTCACCAATTCTTCTAATAGTCTGCTGAAGGATAAAACAGTTCACATATTCTATCTCTACACAGATAGTATTATTTCCCTTTGAAATTCATCTCACCTGGCTACCTTGTGAACTCAGCCTGCTAATGGACTCAAAGTTATGATAGTAGTTATGATTTTGTATAACATCTGGATCTTTCTCATCACTAGAGTAGAAGTAATAGTGTTATGACTTTTTACGTAATTATTTATTTATAATTATAGAATACTTTTTTTTGAATTCCAGAAAATATCTAATTTTAATACAAACAACACCAGATAAAATTATTTAGAATGTAACCTATGGTTTTAATACCTCTGTTATAGTTTTCTTAATTTAAATTTAAAATATTAATTGAATTTAATTCAAAGTAACTAATAATTGCTATTCCACTTTTACTAGGCAATATTACTGAGACTTAAGGAAGATTTTTAAAAATGTAATCAGAGGAGGTTCCAGCAAGATGGCGCTCTAGGCAGAAGCACTATGCCGTCCCTCCACAACAAAGATCCAAAAAACTAAGCCAAACAGAGAATGCAACAATCCTGAAACCCTAGAATATCAAATGAAGAGATAAAGAACTCAGACGAGCACCAAATGGAGTGAGAATACTGAAAGAGAACAGAGAGCAAGGAGAGATTCATGCAGAGGTCCCCTACCAGCTAACTCAGCGCGGATCCACCATCTTGGACTCCTATCGGAGACCCGCAAATGGGGGTACGAGAGCAGCCTCACGGAGCATCCAGCGGGAGACAAAACAGCCGGTAATTTGCGGTGTGCGCTTTCCCACCTCCCACCACTCTTCGTCCCGGCTCGGGCTCCTCTGCTTCCCGCAGCCACGGTCTCTTGACTGGGAAGCACCAGCTGCTTGGATTCCACACACCCAAGCGGGTGGCTCTCTGGGTGCCATTTGTTGGCTGCTAGTGTTGCTTTTTTTTTTTTCTGCTTCTTTTGATTTCTCACTTGCCTCTTGCCGCCTCCCCCTCCTTTTGCTCGAGTGCCTGGCTCGGAGTGCCATCTTTGCTTCTTCCTGCGGGGCTGCCGGGCTCCATTCGAGGGAGCAGTTGATTCCCGGTCTGGGCTGCCGTGCTGGTGGGATCCCGGGGCTTTTGTTAGTTTGTTCCTCTGCTTCCCGCAGCCACGGTCTCTTGACCGGGA
>NW_004444140.1:3769528-3777902 GCF_000243295.1 Trichechus manatus latirostris
AGTCAACGTCGCTGAACTGTGTATGTAGAAATTTTTGAAACGGTGTATCTTTGGCTATGTGTATTTTCACCAAAAAAAAAAAAAAAGGTTGAGAATTTAGAGGGTTAATATGTTGTGAGGTTGTTAACCAATGTCATAAAACAACATGTGTACTACTGTTTCGTGAGAAACTATTTGTTCTGTAAGCCTTCACTTGAAGTACAATAAAATAAAGTAAAATAAAGTAATTAGAAACAAACATTTTTTGAATCATTGTAATTGATGATTTAATAAATAATATTAATTTGATAAAATGGAAATCCCTTTGTGTGTATTTACCTGAGCTTAAAATGAAGATTTATGATGGAGAATAATTTTTCTATATTAACTTCTGTTTTCCTTAGTAAGACATTGTTATTTGTGATGTTTATGTAATTATAAGCCAGTGTAACTCAAGTATGTAATGACATTTCTTTTTGAAAGCATTTAAATAACTCAGGAAATTGCTTTACTGTTCTGTCTCCTGACTTAAAACCCACTTTTGCCATGTTCATTTTTTTATACAATCTGCCTCAACTCATCCAAGCAAAATATATTCTACAAAGTATAATGTGCACTGAATGTTTTACTGGTTGATAGCCATATAATTGTATCTATTCTAGCATTTATATTTGTACATAGACACTTAGCATATTATATGTAAACAGTCGTATTTATAAATGTGCATGCAAGTAGTGTCTGAATAAGGATTTGCACACATTTATTTCCTTTTTTTAGTTATTTTAGATTTAAAATCACATATTTTATGAATTATCATATTTTACTTTAGGGATTATAAAAGATTCGTTAAATAAGGAAGGATGGCAGAATAATAACTTGATAGAGTTCTAATATGTAATTAGATTATGAATTTAAAAAAAATCAGACCTTTTGCCTCCATAAATGTACTGATGTAATTTTCAGTCCGTAAGACGTGAGCACATTGCCTGTCAGTTACAGTGAATTAATGCAATTCTTGCCAACAACATGAATTTGTATTTTACAGAGGTGGAGAGAAGTTCTTTTCACTCAGGGTGCAAGCTGGCCGCTAATATTTATGAAAGCACTTTTAGCACTTAATTGCTTTCTTATTGACCTTGGCAGTTCTCAACCCACAGCCTCACATTGACAAGAATGTGGGCTGCATGATCCTGGTGGGACAGTACTTTGTTATCATTTTCATTGTGGAACCGTTATTTGAGTGTAGTTTTGCATTCTCCCTGTCAAAACAAACGTGAGGACCATGGTTTTATGCTATTTGCCTTTCCTTTGAGGGGGTCCATGGAAATACTTTCAAGTACCAGCGAAAGCACGTTTGCTCACCTAACACATTTATACAGGCTCAGAAACAGCAGAATCTAAGGACAAAAGGGTGAGAAAAGAAGACTGACATAAAACATAATAAAAATGCTATAAAAATAAGCCTTGTCGGGAGTGTGTATTCTGTATCATTAGAATTAAATTTTGACATGTGTACCTTGGAAGCCAGACTTTGGCCCCAATAATGTTTTGATTAGGTACCATTATGAAGTAAAACCTGCGTTCTGGCATTGCAGAGATTCTTTTATTGTACCTACAATCATCTATTGTTACGTATTTTTTAAGGAAATGAAATATTTCTATTTTGTGTCCTATTCATACTTATGCTAGGAGCTAGCTTTTAAAAATGTCTGAAGTAGGAACAATTTTTTTTTTCCATTTGCTGCTTTCTGTCCCTATTTTCAACAAGCTGACCTCACAATCAGTTGCTGGCCCTTTTTGTAAAAACTAACTCACAGGCTCCTTTCCTCCTCAATGCTATCTTGTTCCTGTTTTACTCTGTACCCTTCATGTGAATTTATCTATTCTTAAGGATTAAGCAGAGTGGAGATGACATTGGACTCTGTCTTTAGCTAGTGTGTATGATATTGAAAACATTATTTGACTCCTGTAGGTATTATTTCCTTTATAAGACTGCAACTCTAAAGTCCATTCCAGTGGTTATAGAAACGAGATGCCAACCCCATCTCAGATAGGTATGTGAAGCTAGCTAACAAGTTCGTTCAAAAGCAAGTGTTCGTTCACATCCACTGCTTTATATAGTTTCTAAGGTGCCTCCTAGAGGGAGGAAATAAAATTAAACCATGTCCTTATGCCAAGATCAGATCCATAAAATGAGTCTGGTAACTAGATAGAGAAAGAGGGACTATCTGACAATGAAATTCAGTGTTCTGCAAGCGCCACAGGGCCTACAAAAGAAATTCATCACAAAAGATGAAGGAAATCCAGACAAAAGAGGGTCAACGGTAGTCATGGGATCAGCTGGACAACTAGTTCTACAATTCCTCCAATCTTAAACTATTTTAACTAGTTACTGTGGAGTTTATTTAGACTCAAGGCAACCTCACGTGTCAGAGTACAATCGGGCTCCACAGGGTTTTCAATGGCTGAATTTTTGGAAGTAGGCCACCAGTCCTTTCCTCGGAGGCACCTCTGGGTGGACTCCAACCACCAACCTTTTGGTTAGCAGCTGAGTGTGTTGAGTGCATTATCCATTTGCACTACCCAGGGGCTCCCACGTTATCTTAGCTACATACAAACATCCTGAGGATGAACATGGCTGTGTGTGAGCTAAGAATGACTTAAATTTCAAGTCCAGATAAGCCTGCTCTTGAGAGTGGGAACATAACAAAAGAATGGAGCGTTCTCTCTGCCACAATCTGACAATCAGCCAGACCACTTACTGTCTGAAGTGACCCAGTGAAATTATAGGTATAAACTACTTTTCACCGATACAGGACTAGATGACATGATAAGGGTCAACTGAATGCAGAAGAGGTCGACCAACAGGAATGCTTTTCAGGGCATACAGTGGTCCAGTGGCTGAAGCCGGTGATGACTGCCAGCTTGAACTCACGTGTGAGTGCCTAGAATATGCCCCTTTGAGGTCTGTTGGTGGAGGAATTGAGGTTTGCATCCATGCACATGGGTGCTTATGGTCATCATAATTTGAGCATTAGCATTAATGTGATCTAATATGTACCCAGAGGCTAGAAAAAATTGCAGTTACATTTTGTTTTATGTATTTCCACTGCGTACCTCCAAGGAAGAATCTTTCTATGCAAGATCTTTTTTTATTAGCCTTTTAAGAAGTATTCTTTTGCAGTAATATATTACAGAAGATCCTCTTAAAATTCCCACTTTACTTCCAATTAACAATTGTGCATTTTAATAGAGAACTTCTGGTGAAATTGCACTGTTTCTTTTAGGAATCTCAGAAAAGGTAAGAGAAAATCATAATAGTATAATAGGTGCTAAGATGAGTTTAGGGTCACATGATACTACTCATGTTATATAAGCAAACACCCCAAAAATTGACTAGGAATGACTTTGCTAATTTTAATATAAACAACACAAAATTAATACAAATTGTACTGGAATAAAGTGAAAAAAAGAAAGCTAATGTTTTGTGTGTGTGATTTTATTTCTTAAGTATACACATATAAATTAAAAATGAAATATTAACTGTTGATAGCTTTATATAGCAGACAACACTGTTCCAGAGAACTACCAATATCTTCAACTGGAGGATTCAGGAACTGGGTGAGGTGATTGCTTTTACCACATTCCACCAGTGCAAAGGTAGAAAGAAAAATAAATGAGAAGAGGGTATTCCTCGGCCATGTCTTTTCTAGTATAGATGGAGGAGTTTAAAAGGATGGCAAATACCGCTTTAGGAGTTACTGCACTAAACTTAGAAGCTTAGGATTGTCATATATTGTTTTCAATTGTTGTTAAAGAAAATTAGTAGTTTCCATACCACTGAACAACAACAACCTACCACTTACCCTAAAATCCTAAAAACTCTTCAGATATGAAATAAAAGTGTTTAAGAAATGAGCAAAAGCAGGGGACTAATGGGGAGTTCCTAACAAGGAGGAACAAGCAGAACTTTTCTTTTTGTGTTCATAGCGCAGTGTCTTCTCGGTAGGTGATGACCTGCACTCTCCATTAAGTCTACCTTGTGGCATATTATGGTATGAAAATGACTACACATTTCCCTCTCGTTGTCGTTGTTAGGTGCTGTCAATCGTTTCCAACTCACAGTGACTCTATGTACAACAGAATGAAACACTGTCCAGTTCTGTGCCATCCTCACAGCTGTTGCTATGTTTCAGCCCATTGTTGCTGACATCTCGTTGAGTGTCGTCTTCCTTTTCGCCGACCCTCTACTTTACTTAGCATGATGTCCTTCTCCAGGGATTAGTCCCTCCTGAAAACATATCCAAATTATGTGAGACAAAGTCTTGCTATCCTCACTTCTAAGGCGTATTGTGGCAGTACTGCTTCCAAGACAGATTTGTTCGTTCTTCTGGCAGTCCATGGGTATATTCAGTATTCTTCACCAACATCATAATTCAAATGCATCAGTTCTTCTTTCATCTTCCTTATTCATTGTCCAGCTTTCACATGCACGAGGTGATTGAAAATATCATAGCTTGGGTCAGGCACACCTTAGTCCTAAAGGTGAAATTTTTGCTTTTTAACACTTTAAAGATGTCTTCCGTGGCAGATTTGCCCAATGCAATGCGTCTTTTGATTTCTTGACTGCTGCTTGCGTGGGCGTTGATTGTGGACCCAAGTAAAATAAAATCCTTGACAACGTCAGTATTTTCTCCATTTATCATGATATTGCTTATTGAACCAGTTGTGAGGATTTTTGTTTTCTTTATGTTGAGGTGTAATCCATACTAAAGGCTATATAATCTTTGATCTTCACCAGTAAGTGTTTCAAATCCTCTTCACTTTGACCAAACAAGGTTGTGTTATCTGCATATAGCAGGTTGTTAACTAGTCGTCCTCCAAATCTGATGCTGTGTTCTGCTTCATATAGTCCAGTTTTTCGAATTATTTGCTCAGCATACAGATTGAAAATGTATGGCGAAAGGATACAACTCTGATGCACACTTTTCCTGATTTTAAACAATGCAGTATCCCCTTGTTCTGTTCAAACAACTGCCACTTGGTCTATGCACAGGTTCAGCATCAGCACAATTAAATGATCCTGGAGTTCCCATTCTTCACAATTTGTTGTGATCCACACAGCTGAACGCCTTTGCATAGTCAGTAAAACACAGGTAAACATCTTTCTGGTATTCTTTGCTTTCACCCACGATCCATCTGACATCAACAATGATATCCCTCATTTCATGTCCTCTTCTCAGTCTGGCTTGAATTTTTAACAATTCTCTGTCGATGTCATGCTGCAACTGTTTTTGAATTATCTTCAACATAATTTTACTTGCATGTGATATTGATAGTTTTTGATAATTTCCACATTCTATTGGGTCGTCTTTCTTTGGAATGGACACAGTATGGATCTCTTCCAGTCACTTGGCCAGGTAGCTGTCTTCCAAATTTCTTGGCATAGATGAGTGAGCACTTCTAGTGCTGCATCCGTTTGTTGAAACATTTCAATTGGTACTTTGCCAATTCCTGGAATATTGTTTTCACTAATGCCTTCATTGCAGCTTGACCAAAGAGCTCAGCTGCTAATCAAAAGTTTGACAGTTCAAATCCACCAGCCACTCCTTGGAAACCCTATGGGGCAGTTCTACTCTGTCCTACAGGTCGCTATGTGTCAGAATCAACTTGATTGCAATGGGTTTTCTTTCTTTCTTTCTTTTGTTTTCAGTTCAGCTTGGACTTCTTCCTTCAGTACTGTTTGTTCTTGATCATATGCTCTCTCCAGAAATGGTTGACATCAACCAATATTTTTTGGTACAGTGTCTCTGTGTACTTCTTCCATTTCTTTTGATGCTTTGTGCATCATTCAACATTTTGCATATAGAATCCTTCAGTATTGCAACTCAAAGCTAGAATTTTTTTCTTCAGGTCTTCCAGCCTGACAAATGCCTAGCGTGTTTGTCCTTTTTGGTTTTCTAACTCCAGGTCTTTGCACATTTCATCGTAATACTTTACTTTGTCCTTCCCAATATAGTTGCAAAATTATTCCCCTTCATGCTCTTGTTCTTCCACTTGAATGTCCAGGAACACTCAATTCCCAGAAGTCTGAGCGAGGTGACTCTGATTTATCTTTCTTGTTGTCAAGATTAAGGTAGCTACATCTAACAAGGAATTAAAAAAATGTATATTATTATGTTTTAGCCATGAGATACTATTACTCTCTTCATTAGAAAAAGGTACTTTAAAAACTGAACATCAACCAATTCTTTTTGGTATAGTGACTGTGTATTCCTTCTACCTTCTTTTGACACTTCCCACCTCATTTAATATTTTCTCCATAGAATCCTTCAGTATTGCAACTTGAGACTTGAATTTTTAATTCAGTTCTGAAAGCTTAAGAAATGCCAAGTGTGTTCTTCCCTTTTGGTTTTCTATCTCCAGGTCTTTGCACGTGTCATTATAATACTTTACTTTGTCTTCTCAGCTGCCTTTGAAATCTTCTGTTCAGGCCTTTTACTTCATCATATCTTCCTTTCACTTTAGCTATTTGATGTTCAAGAGCAAGTTTCAGAGTCTCTTCTGACATCCATTTTGGTCTTTTCTTTCTTTCCTGACTTTTTAATGACCTCTAGGTTTCTTCATGTATGATGTCCTTGATGTCATTCCACAACTCGTCTTGTCTTTGGTCATTAGTGTTCAACATGTCAAATCTATTCTGTTTTGGTCTCTAAATTCAGGTGGGATATACTCAAGGTCATACTTTGGGTCTCATGGACTTGTTCTAATTTTCTTTAGTTTCAAGTTAACTGGCATATGAGCAATTGATAGTCTGTTCCACAGTCGGCCCCTGACCTTGTTCTTACTGATGATATTGAGCTTTTCTATTATCTCTTTCCACAGATGTAGTCGATTTGATTCCTGTGTATTCCACCTGGTGAGGTACACATGTGTAGTCACAATTTATGTTGGTAAAAAAAGGTATTTCAATGATGAAGTCATTGGTCTTGCAAAATTCTGTCATGCCATCTCCAGCATCGTTTCTATCACCAAGGCCATATTTTCCAACTAGTGATCCTCCCTCTTTGTTTCCAACTTTAGCTTTCCAATCACCAGTAATTATCAATGCATCTTGATTGCATGTTTGATCAATTTCAGACCACAGAAGTTAGTAGCAGTCTTCAAATTCTTCATCTTTGGCCTTAGTGGTTGGTTCATAAATTTGAAGAATAGTCGTATTAATCGATCTTCCTTGCGTATGGATATTATCCTATCACTGACTGTGTTGTACTTCAGGATAGGACTTGAAGTGTTGTTTTTGACAATGAAATGCCATTCCTCTTCAAGTTGTCATTCCCGCATAGTAGACCGTATGATTCCCCAATTCAAAATGGCCAATGCCAGTCCGTTCCTGCTCACTACTGCCTAGGATATCGATGGTAATGCCTTCCATTTCATTTTTTGATGATTTCTAATTTTCCTAGATTCATATTTCATACATTCCACCTTCTGATTATTAATGGATGTTTGCAGCTGTTTTTCTCATTTTGAGTTGTGCCACAACAGCAAATGAAGATCCCGAAAGTTTGACTCTATCCATATTATTAAGGTCGACTCTACTTTGAGTAAGCAGCTCTTCTGCAGTCGTATTTTGACTGCCTTTCAACCTGAGGGGGCTCATCTTTTGTCAGTATATCAGACAGTGTTCTGCTGCTATTCATAAGGTTTTAGCAGGTAATTCTTTTCAGAAGTAGACCGCTGGGTTCTTCTTCCTAGTCTGTATTAGTCTGGAAGCTCAGATGAAACCTGTTCATCATGGGTGCCCCTGCTGGTATTTGAATACCTGTGGCATAGTTTCCAGCATCACAGCAATGTGCAAGCCACCGCAGTATGAAAAACTGACAGATGCATGGGGCTAGCATATGATCAGGAACCTATGGTACTGAAGGAAGAAGTCCTAGCTGCACTGAAGGCATTGATGAAAAACAAGGCTCCAGGAATTGATGGGATATCAACTGAGATGTTTCAACAAATGGATACAATGCTGGAAGCGCTCACTCATTCATGCCAAGAAGTTTGGAAGACAGCTACCTGGTCAACCAACTGGAAGAGATCCATATTTATGCCTCTTCCCAAGAAAGGTTGTCCAATGGAGTGCATAAGTTATCGAACAATATCATTAATATCACACCCAAGTAAAATTTTGCTGAAGATCACTCAAAAGCAGCTGCAGCATTATATTCACAGGGAACTGCCAGAAATTCAAGCCGGATTCAGAAGAGGACATGGAACCAGGGATAGCATTGCTGATGCCAGATGGATCTTGGGTGAAAGCAGAGAATACCAGAAAGATGTTTACCTGTGTTTTATTGACTATGCAAAGGCATTCGACTGTGTGGATCATAACAAATTA
>NW_004444140.1:3778002-3786030 GCF_000243295.1 Trichechus manatus latirostris
TAGAGTAAGGATATTGTTGATGTGTTGTGAGATTGTTAACCATTGTCATAGGGCAACATTTGTAGTAACTGTTAAATGGGAGACTATTTTGACCTGTAAGCCTTCATCTTAAGTGAGAATGACAGCACAATTAGAAGAGCGTAGTTAATGGCACTTAAATGTGTATGTAAAAAATTTTTTGAAATGGTGTATCTTTGTCTATGTGTATTTTCAACAACAAAAAAAAAAGTTGAGAATGTAGAGGGTTAAAATGTTTTGGGGTTGTTAACCAATGTCATAAAACAGCATATGTGCTACTGTTACATGAGAAGCTATCTGTTCTGTAAGCCTTCACGTGAAGTACAATAAAATATTAAAAAAAAAAAAAGAATTGATGCCTTTGAATTGTGGTGTTGGCAAAGAATACTGAATATAGCATAGACTACCAAAAGAACAAACAAATCTGTCTTGGAAGAAGTACAACCAGAATGCTCCTTAGAAGTAAGGATGGTGAGACCATGTCTCACATACTGTGGACATGTTATCAGGAGGGATCAGTCCCTGGAGAAGGACATCATGCTTGGTAAAGTAGTGGGTGAGCGAAAAAGAAGAAGACCCTCAATGAGATGGATTGACACAGTGGCTGCAACAATGAGCTCAAGCATAACAATGATTGTTAGGATGGCTCAGGACCCGGAAGTGTTTGGTTCTGTTGTATATAGGGTGGCTATGAGTTGGAACCGACTAGACAGCACCTAACAACAACTTTAAAAAATATTTTAAAGTTCTTTTTTAAAATTCTTTTTCTGTTTGTTTTACTTTTTTTCTATTATATTTTCAGCCATCTAAACATATTGTTTCATTTAATTAATTTTTATATCAGTATTCTTTTGTAATGTTTCTCTTATATGGCATGTTGAAAAAGAGATTATGTACTCATGAGAGAACAGCAAATATATTAACTTTGGATAGTCAGCATTAAAATATTAGGTATTCTTAATTTAAAGAATCAAAATAGAGGATAATTCCTTAAAATAATGGCTTGTTTGAAATAATATAAAACTTAAGGAGTTTTAGACAATGATAGATTAATAGTAATAATACCAAATATTGAAGACAAGGAGACAAAGATTGTGCTAGGAGGCATATGCACATCTATGTCACAAGACATAAACATGTGAATACCCTAAGATCACCTTGTGTTAAGAAGCCCAAGCTAGGTGGAAAAGTTCTGGAGGAAGAGATATTACATTAAGAGAGAGACAGAGGGAGGGAAAGAGAGATTTCATGTAAGCTAGTTTTGACACAGCAGTGGACAATAAGAAAAAAAAAAAAAAAAAACTCGTTGCTGTGGAGTCAATTCTCGACCCTATAGGACAGAGTAGACCTGCCCCATAGAGTTTCCAAGGAGCGCCTGGTGGATTCAAACTGCTGACCTTTTGAGTAATAGTTGTAGTACTTAACCACTAGGCAACCAAGGTTTCTAACGGACAATAACAGCACTTGACTAAGTCATATGGCTAGTAAGTGTTTGTTGGTGCTGAGGCTCCAATTCATGCTGTCAGGTTCCAGAGATTAAATGCTTAACCTCTCATCTGCTTAGGGAAGTTTCAGAGCTGTAAATGGGCTATAGTAATTGCCTATAGCTGACCAGGCTGTTATGAGGATTTAATAAACTAGTATATTTCAAGCAATTAGAATGGAGCCTGGTACTTAACAATTTTGGTTTTGTTTTCATTATTATTATTAATTAATAGAAGCACATATTGTATGCCATCAAATTTATGAAGTACTTTTTAGTCTGATCTAGATATTTTAGAGTCACATTATAGAGATAGAGTTGAAGTTTTATAAGTAAAATTATTAAAATGAATGAATCAAAGTAATCTATTCCCTAAGGTAGAAAATACTAGCTAATCATAAGCAACAGGCCTTATCATGAAAGGATTTAGCCATTATGCCAAATACAGATTTTGAGATCAAAGAGTATACAATGCACACACACACAAATGAAAGTAAATGCTCTAGCATACACTAGTTATTAAAAAGATCACAATTTAAAAAATTTCTTTTTTCTAGATGCCATTAAACTAGTCTAATTGCTTCTTAAATTAAGTTTGAATTTATTTTGACAGTAATAATTATCTTTTACATCATACTTCTGTAAATTCTTCTCAGCTTTCCTGGAAAAATATCTGTCTACCTTCCTTTATGTTCATTGTTAATGTAGAATTTGTATAGTTGTGTTAGAAATATTTTTAAAAAAATCAATTTACACTAATTTGAAAATAATCCACTGAAAATTCCCCTCTTAAAATTTATTTAGCCACTTTATAAAATATTTAAGGTAGGTTAAAGAAATACATATAAAAATGTTAAAAATAGAAGATATCTGGGGGAAGGAGAACTAAGAAAAAAACAGGGAAGAAGCTAATAAACTAAATTAAATGTAATAAAAAACCCATTGCTGTTGAGTCGATTCTGACTCATAGTGACCCTACAGGACAGAATAGAACTGTTCCATAGGGTTTCCAAGGCTGTAATCTTTATGGAAGCAGACTGCCACATCTTTCTCCCACTGAGTGAGTAGTGGGTTCGAACCACTGACGTTTTGGTTAACAGCCCAGTGCTTTAACCACTGTACCACCAGCGTCCCTTGTTAAATACTACAAGGACTTATTTAGTAGTTAAAATGAGACACAAGAGATTGTCTGGGAGGGGACCTGAGGTCACTGTCTGGGAAGATAGAGATGGTCTGTGCCATAATACAGAGAGCGCTAGCTTACATGGTTGGATCAAAATTGAATAGTTAATATTGACAGTTCAAGGTATGTACACTTCACATGAAAAACTATGATTATAATAATTTTTATTATTATTGTAAAAGTGGTTTAGATGAAATAAAAACTGGAGACTCTAGATAATTGTTGAAGTTTAATGATGGGTACATGGTGGTGGAATGCAAAATTTCACCTGTTTATCTTGCATATATTTGAAATTTTACATAATGAAATGTTCAGTAAAAATAGAGGCTAAAACCTTAATTTCAAATTTTCCATTCAGTCAAAACAAACAGTAAATATAATTATTTATAATCTTATAATACCAGAAAACCAGAAGTACATATTTTTTGCTATTGGTGGCTTAAAGAAATTGTTACCCTGAATCCTTACAAAAAGGACATGGTGTGTTTTATTTGACAATATTCTTAGTAAATAAAATAGTACATATATAATAGATGAGTCTTCTTCCTTTCAGGTCAAACTGATAGCATGCATGCAATTAAGCAAAAGAAGTTCTAGAAGGTAAAAGAGCTATTAAATAATATTGAACCAGTGTTTATTTCTGGTTATTTAGCTCAACAAATCCTCCAAATTGTGTAAAAATTAATTTGAAAATTTTAGTATTTTATTAAAAAATTATTTTCAATGCCCTTCTACTTTGTCATAGCAACATAGAACACTTATTTAGATGTACAAGTAGATTTCAAATTCTTCAGGTAGTCACTGAATTTTTGATAAGAATTGAGCCATAGAGTACAGCAATTAATGATTTATGGTGTGAAATTTGAGTGTGGACTTTTAGAGTAGCCAGTCAAGCTCCTATATACTTCGCAGATATAAATGGAAGGCAGGCATAACATTCTTAGGAACATTCAGATACCTAGGCCCTAGCAGCACAGTGGTTAAGAGCTATGGCTGCTAACCAAAAGTTGGTAGTTCGAGTCCACCCGCTGCTTCTTGGAAACTCTTTGGAGCAGTTCTACTCTGTCCTGTAGGGTCACTGTGAGTCCGAATTGACTCAACGGCAATGGGTTTGGTTTTTTCTTTTTTTGGCTTAACCAAATCACGTGCCATCACACCTCCAAGGAAAGGTGGCATTAAACTTTTATGAAAGCAAAAAGAAATAAAAGGAATTCATCTGAGTGTAGACGAGGTAAACCAAACTAGTATAGAGACAGTTAAAAAAATAAACCTTCCACTTACTTTGGAAATATTTTTATGACAGTTACTTCAATAGTAGTCACCCATGTTTTGTTTCCAAAACCCACTAAAACTTTGCGTCTTGATCAAGTTTCTGAGGCATGTAGTTATGAGTGGATGGTGGCTATGGGTGCTCCAGTAACAACAGGTGCCACCTGACTGCAGTTGCTCTAACCAGTGTATGAAATTTATGTTAACACTTCCAACTTACCTGTCAACTTACCTAGCTGTGAAGAAATTATAATTACCTATTAGAAAGATTTAACTGTAAGTATCACTGATATTTTCAGAGAAAGGCCCCTCCACCACGTACTTTAATTGCTTTAAATTCTTATGCTCATCAGTCTATTGAAGATGTGCTCTATTATAAACACTATCATCTTTCATTTTTTTTTTTTTTAACTCTTTCTTCCACACTTAGCAACTGATTGTATAAAAATTTAGGGTGACTCGTTTTTACAATCTAAAAAAAAAAGCTTTATTCTATTAAATCCTCTGGGTTTTTCTTTTGGAATACTATCTTAAACTTAATTTTCATGATGGTGACCTTTTGTTCTATTACACTGATTCATTAGCAGAGTTTTCCTCATTTCAGTGTTCTTGGGTGAAATTATATTTTGAAGTAACTTTAAGCAATTGGTTGAACATTCCTACATTGTTACTTTTGTATGAAAGTGTTTAGATAATCACTCATTGAAAGAGACTTGGTCCTGAAATTTAGTATTCCAGTAAAATTGATTAAATCATAAAATGTTGAGATATTATATATTACAGCCTTATCCTTCTCTGACCCTTGGAAGGCACTGTAAGTTAGGCATTGACATTTTCTATCTATATGAAGAGGTATTGAAAGAGTCTCAGTTATCAGCTTTGCACAGGATGACTACCAGGGAATCCATATTCGAGATGATCCAAGCCATAAAGTCTTGATCTCTGTAAAGGTCAAGGCCCAGTTACCATTACACTAAAACCTTATCATGTCTTTGTCAGACTGATGAGGAGTCAAAATTGGCTCCTCATGACGTTCTTTTCTCAATATCACTTCTGTTTACTGTAGAAAGCATCCATATATTAAATGCTAAAGATCCATCCAAGGGCTAGAATGGCAGAGAAATGCAGCACCTATTAACAAGCAAAACATACTCTGACCATAGACCTGGCCTAATATTAAATACATCTATACCAGGCCTAGTCAATATTATTTAGCCACCAACAGCATTTTATTTAGCTTGATTCTTAACTTATAACTTTCCATGTTCCCCAAGTCAATTTTCTTTCCTCTAATAAATACATAATTTTATGTCTAGCATTAAAACATGCTTCCAACATTACCTAATGTGTCCATCTTTTCCTGGAATTTCCATCATTAGTCTTTATTTTGGTATAAGAATAAAAAGAATTGTTAAATTTAATCTGTTAGTCTGGAGTTGTAGCATATTAAAACTGTATTGCCTTAAAACTAAACCTATTGCTGTTGAGTTGATTCCCAGTCATAGTGACCCAGTAGGACAGAGTAGAACTGCACCACAGGGTTTCCAAGGCTGTCATCTTAATGAAAGCAGACTGCCACATCTTTCTCTCTTGGAGCCACTGGTGGGTTTGGACAGCTGACCTTTCAGTTAGCATCTGAGTGATTAACCACTATGCAACCTTAGCAAGAGTTAATCAGAGTATTTATTGCATCTTAATAGAGTGTTCGGAGCAGGCAATTTATCAGGGTAGAAGGGACAGAGGTTGAGGACTCCATTGATGCCTCAAGTACTGATTCATAGTCAGGTCCCAGGCATCCAGGGTGACTCTTACCACTCATGTTAAAGTTGGAAAATTGGAAAGATGTCTCCACAAAATAGGAAGAAAGACCATTAGAAAAAATTCCACTTTTGTCCAGCATAATAGCTGTCCAACCAGATAAAAATGAAAAACATCAAAACAATTGATGGTCTTTGTTTTTTTCTTTCTTAAAGCAAGAATTTATTTATTTATTTCTGTATTTTTCATGAAGCAGTTCACCAGTTTATGTATTAGCCAATCTCTGTTTCTTCTTTTATCTCTTGAGATTTTTTTTGGTCATTTCCTTCTGAGTTAGCTCCTACTCCAAAAAGAAGCGTATATCAGAAAGTTCCTTCTGGTAGGTCAAGTAAAATCTGAATTAAATTAATTATGAGACTTTTCTATTATGTCTCATACATACATGTATATTATATATACAAATATATACATATATACATATACAATTATAATAATTGAATCTCAGATCTGGAAAGAAGGAAATACGGTGATGTAGACTAATCTCCCACCCAATATTAACATTCCCTCTTCAGTCTTCAAGCTGTTTTTAAAACCTCATGGATCTAATATTTCCCAAAACAGTAAATCTATCACTATAATAATAATGATGATGATAATAATATAGCTCCTATTTACTGAGTGTTAACGCCACACTAGGTACTGCATTAGGTGATGAACATTGTTATGAGGTGGATGCTATTATTATTCCCTTTTATACATCTATATTCATTGGAGTATTTTCTCTTTTATGTAAAATAACAACGGAAAATTTTATCTTTATGAAATAGCAAAAAGTCTAGTATAGCATACATATTGGTTGCAATTCTCTGTGCAGATGCACTGTTGTCCTCTTAAAGGCATTACTTCACTATAATTACTGAAAATAACTTCCATGCTCCCTCAAGTTTATTCTCCTTTAAATATCCCTGTTTCTTCTGTCTCTTATATCATTCTTCACCTATGCACCTTCTTCAGGATTTCAGTATCTGCTTTATAGTGTGCTTCCCAGAACTGAACACAACATTGCAAATGTGATCATGCAATTATATTTTGTTTCCATTCTGTGGTGTTAAAATTGACTTTCGTACAATTGAACAGTACTCCTTGCAATATGTTCAGATGCTATTTGAGGTTTGGGGGTAAGTTCTAAGACCTGCAAAACTTTTTATTCAGTTATGGTCACTGTAACTGACAACATTTCCTTTATTACTTCATATTAACATATGCAGCAAGTTCAGAGAATTCATATCCAATCAGTTTTCTAAAATGCCAAAGAACATATCTAATAAGAGATAGAGATGAGGAGAACACACGGCTTCTGTGCACTGGTTCTGCAGTTTTTTCGAGTCTAAAATTATTTCAAAATTAAAAAAAAAATAGGTAATTCCCAGCGTTAACAAGCATGTGGGCAAGTGAGTAAACAGTTCTTTATAATCCTCAATCCTAGGGAATTAAATGAATAATTATAATGATGGAATAATGTATTATTTCAAATGATGCTATGAAATGCATGTATAAAGTGCATTTTATGTAAAAATATATAACACACCTTATTTAATTATCTAGCTCAGAATTGACAGCAATGGGTTTTTTGGTTTTGGTTTTATTTAAATATTTATACATCACTCTATTTCAGACACTGTTATAACCACTTTACAAGGATTAATTTATTTCTTCCCCTAACAGCCATATGAGGTGGGTATCATTAAAATCTTCATTTCAGAGTGAGAAAACTAAGGCCTAGATGGGGTTAAATGAATTATTCAAGGTCACACAGCTTGTGTGGCAGAGCCAGGATTTGAATCCAGGCAGTCTGGCTCCAGAGCCCATACTCTTGGCAACCACATTTATTCTGTTCAACTATCCAGTGGGGGGAGGGGGGGAAAAACCAATGTCTACAGTATGACTATGTGATCTGTCAGCAGAAACAGGGTTGTGCATATTTTTAATCAAAAGTCAGCAGTCTCAATTTTACTCTAAAAACTAGCAGTTAATAGGACACTCCCACCACAAACACATCCATTTAGAGGTTTTTACCAAATATAAATGACTTGGAATAAAAAACAAAAGGGAAAAGGAGAAAATGCATTGGTTATATCATTTGCGATTAAAATGCAGAATAGCAGGCACATATGAACCACCAGTATATGCTACAAAACAAATATATTGTTATAAATCCATGCAATTTTTTTTATTTATATTTTATTGTACTTCAGGTGAAGGCTTACAGAACAAATAGTTTCTCATGAAACAGTAGTACACATGTTGTTTTATGACA
>NW_004444140.1:3791756-3793591 GCF_000243295.1 Trichechus manatus latirostris
GCATGGTTTCTGCTGAATAATCTGAGCTTAGTCTTATTGTTTCTCCTCTGTATGTGACTTCTTGTTTTTCACGAGCTGCTCTCAGGATTCTTTGTTTGTTTTTGGTTTTGGCGAGTGTGATTATGATATGCCTTGGTGATTTTCTTTTGGTGTCTCCTCTATATGGGGTTGGTTGAGCTTCTTGGATGGCCAGCTTTTCATCTTTCATGATATTGGGGCATTTTTCTGTCAGCAGTTCCTCAATGATCCTCTCTGTGTTTTCTGTTTTCTCCCCCTGTTCTAGAATGCCAATGACTCCTAAATTTTTGCTTTTAATTGTGTCCCACATAACTCTCAGGGTCTCTTCATTTTTCTTTGTTCTTTTTTCTGAGTTTTCCTCAAACAGTGTTGTATCCAAGTGTTTGTCTTCAGTTCCACTGATCCTTTCTTCCATGGTTTCAAATCTGCTTCTCAGCCCTTCTATGACATCATCCATTTCTGAAATCTTGTTTTTTATCTTTTGCATTTCTCATTGTTGTTTTTGTATAATTTCTAGTTGTGAATACATTTTGGCATTTTGTTCCTGCATCATCTTCCTGAATTATTCCAATTTTTTTGTCAGTATTTTCCCTAAATTTGTCTATTTTTTCCTCATGTTTTTCAGCTTTTTGCCTCTGTTCTTTGAAAATTCTGAGTATTTTGATATTTAAATTCCCTATCAGGTACTTCTAGTGCATTTTCTTCCACAGGAGAGTCATCTGGTGTTTTAATTTGGAGACCTATTGGAACCATCCTGTCCTGTTTTTGTAAATGTTTTGATATTGTCTGCTGTTTTCAGGGCATTCAGTAGTTATTTTTCTAGTTTATTGATTGTAGATTTGTTTGTTTTGTCCCTTTAAAAAAAGAAAAAAAATTGACTATGTCTGAGCAGGTGGATGTGTGTTCTTTGTTGTTTGCTCGTCTGTGCACTCAATACTTTTCGTCTCCGTCTCCAACTGGCAGGGCCAGTCACTCAGGTATGCTATAGCAGGGCAGGTCTAGCTGAAGAGGAGTTACTGGGACGGGTTGTTTCTGGCACTTACTACAGCCACCAGGGCGGATCGCTAATCAGTGCTGAGCAGGTTCCAGTAGGTCGTGCCTGTACTGCTTGGTGGTGTGATGCCAAGCGCACGGTGCAGGTAGGCCGGATGCGGCTGGGAGATTGTTATGTGTGGAGCTAAGATGGATATGCGAGAGAGGAGAGAGGAACAGGAGCCAAAAAACATACAAACAAAAAAGAATGCTAGGGGAGCTTGCTGTTGGAATGGAGAGATGAGAGACTATGAAATGGAGAAAAACAGAAAGGGGAAGAGTTAAAAAAGAAAAGAATGAATAAAAAAAAAAAAAATCAGAAAGGTTAAATAACCGCAAAGATCCCAGGGATCCCACCGATGTAACTATGAGGTCTGGGGAAGTCTCTCTCAGGTGTCGCAGTACAGCCTGGCTAGAAGGCGTAGAGGTTACAACGCCTGGTATACAGGAATCAGAAAGAGAAGGAAGATATAGAGAGACGAGAAACTGAGCAATGAAGAAAGACAGAAAGGGAAAAAGAGGGAAAAGAAAACAAAACAAATTAAAAAAAAATGATCAAGGAAGCCCCCCAAAAAAACAGAAAAAAAAAAAACAACGAAAAAAGAAATGTCCTCAGGGATCCCTCTGCACGTCTGTGGAAGCCGAAGGGGAGTTCCTTGCCATGCAGCTCCGCCTGGTCAGAAAGGGCTCCCAACTCAAGAAAAGGAAAAGAAAACAAACAAACAATTCATAACAAACAAACGAACAAAAGCCCCGGGATCCCACCAGCGTGGTAGCCCAGACCG
>NW_004444140.1:3793804-3799929 GCF_000243295.1 Trichechus manatus latirostris
TGGCGCACGGAGCCAGGCACTCGAGTAAAATGAGGGGGAGGTGGCGAGAGGGAAGTGAGAAATCAAAAGAAGCAGAGAAAAAAAGCAACACTAGCAGCCAACAAATGGCACCCAGAGAGCCGCCCGCTTGGGTGTGTGGAATCCAAGCAGCCGGCGCTTGCTGGTGAAGAGACCGTGGCCGTGGGAAGCAGAGGAGACCGAGCTGGGGTGAAGAGGGGTGGGGGGTGGGAAAGCACACACTGCAAATTACCAGTTGTTTTGTCTCCCGCTGGACACTCCGTGAGGCTGCTTTCTTGTACCCCCGTTTGCTGGTCTGCGATAGGAGTCCAAGATGGTGTATCCACGCTGCGTTAGCTGGTAGGAGACCTCTGCATGACTGTCTCCTCGCTCTCCATTCTCTTTCAGTTTTCTCACTCCATTTGGTGCTTGGCTGAGTTCTTTAGCTCTTCACTTGATGTTTTAGGGATTCAGGATTGTTGTATTCTCTATTTGGCTTAGTTTTTTGGATCTTTGCTGTGGAGGGACGGCGTGGTGCTTCTGCCTAGAGCGCCATTTTGCTGGAACTCCCTAAATCCATGCAATTTGCAGCTAACATAAAGGTATGGTGAAATATTAAAAGACAGGCTTAGATGTTCAACAAAAGAAAAACAATACCTCGACAGTGGGAGAGACTTAAACTTTTTATATTGAATGAAAGGAAACACAACAGAGGAAAGTCCCCCCATAGGATAGAGAGGGAAACACACTTAAATGGAGTCTCACAGGGTCCTTTGTTCTACTTGAAGAATGGCTCAGTAAAGTGTGTCATGGAGTCCCTGGGTGATGCAAATGGCTAAGCGCTTGACTGCTAGCCAAAAACTTGGCAGTTCAAACCAACCCAGAGGTGACTCAGAAGACAGGCCTGGCAATCTGCTTCTGAAAGGTTGGAATCGACAGCAACCAACAATGAAATGTGCTGTGTGACCTACTAAATTATATGTTTAGTTTCCTATCAGTATAGGTTAAGATATTTTAATGCACACAGCAGAAAGAATAAATATTTTTACACATAATGAAATTGGTCTGTGCAAATTTTTTTTTAATCTCATATTTTGCTTTCCCTTTTAATACAAAACACGGCATAAAGGAAACAAATGATTTTTATTCCACATTACTCTTCATGGAAAAATAAAACTATTTCCACAATGCAAATAACACTAATATTACAGTAATTTTTAGCTATCAAAAAAATTATAGTCACAATTTTCATTATTTTCCAACTGTCAATACCTGCCAACATCCCATGGGCCAATAGGAAATACTCATCATTTTAGAAGTTATCCTCCACCAGTACTTGTAAGAATCCTTAGGTGCTTTCATGTATACCATTTTGACATTCCTTAGACCTTACCTACCAGTTTTGAAGAGCACTGTTCAAATTTACCCTAGGACTGCTGAATTAATAGTCCCAGTCTCTCTAAGGGTGCCCTGGTAGAGCACTGGTTAAGCGTTTGGCTAGCTAAAAGGTCAGCAGTTCAAATCCACCAGCTACTCCTTGGAAACTCTATGGGGCATTTCTACTCGGTCCTGTAGGTTCGTTATGAGTCGGAGTCAACTCAATGGCAATGAGTTTCGGTTTGGTTATGGAAGCCCTGGTGGCTCAGTGATCCTCAAGGAGGGGTGGCTCCTCACCTGTGCTCAGAGCCTTTGCCTGCCCTTTGTAACTTGTCCTGCTCTATCTCCTTCTTCCTAGGTTGTTGTCTTCCTGCTCATTTCAGGCCACTGTTTAGGCTAACTGTTGAGCCCTTACATACTACTATTGTTTATGTAATTCATGAGTTCCCTCTCACCTTCTAATTTCAACACCACTTCAGTTATGGGACATTGATTTCTCTGAAGTTACAACTTGGGGGTCCAAGACTCACTCTTCTCCCTGACTGGTAGAAAACTGTCTTCATTTTGTCCAGTTTGCTTGGATAGGAGTCTGTCCCATAGCTGAGCTGCTTGTCACCTTGATAAATATATAATATTTATTTTTAATTTCTACCACAGTCCTCTCTATTCCAGAACAGAATGGTATTCAAGAATGGAAGATTGATTTGAAAAATATAAGTTGCAGATGAAGCTACTGAATCACAGTTGTTAAGGTGGCACAACATTGTCTCAGTTATTATTGAATAATCAAAGGAAATACAAAAATCAGTCCTAAAAGCTTGAGGGATTTTCCAGCTTGATGAGAAAACAAAATTTAGCCACAGTATAATAATTTCTACTACGTAAGCATTAGAATTACTGGGAGCTTCTTGAAAATACAGATGTCTGTTCTCCATTAAGACACACTAAGAAGAGTTTCCAGGGGTAGACTCAGGCATATGTATTTACAAACAACTCACAGAAGATTCTGTTTGATTTCCTGTGTGCTGAATTGTTTGTTGTAGGCAATGTGTAACCCACAAGGAGTTTTGCCTTACTTCTCAATTTAGTAAAACTCCATCATAATACAATAAATGTGGGCCAAAGATTCAATCACTTAAGAGGTTAATGAAATGACTTTCAGAATCTAGCCTGCATATAGCCAGCTTGCTGGAATTCCTGAATTCCATCTACAGACCAAGATGTATTCTAATCCTAGCTATTGAGAGCCTTCTAGTGTCTTTTTTTTGCCCTGCCATAATTGTGGGTTTTTTGTTATCTTTATGTTGAGGTGTAAGAATTGATGCATTTGAATTTCGGTGTTGGTGAAGAATATCGAATATACATACCATGGACTTCTAGAAGAACGAACAGGTCTGTCTTGGAAGAAGTATAACCAGGATGCTCCTTGGAAGTGACAACTGCAAAACTTGGTCTTATGTGCTTTGGACATGTTATCAAGACATGTTGACAAAAATCCTCACAATTGGAGCAATAAGCAACATCGTGATAAACAGAGAAAATATTGAAGATGTAAAGGATTTCATTTTACTTGGATCTACAATCAACACCCATGAAAGTAGCAGTCAAGAAATTGAACTATGTATTGCATTGGGAAAACCTGCTGCAAAAGACATCTTTAAACTGTTAAAAAGCAAAGATGTCACTTTGAGGACTAAAGTGCACCTGACCCAAGCCATGGTCTTTTCAATAAAGAAGACCAAAGGAGAATTGATGCATTTGAATTGTGGTATTGGTGAAGAATATTGAATATACCATGGACTGCCAGAAGAACAAACAAGCCTGTCTTGAAAGAAGTACAGCCAGACTGCTCCTTAGAAGTGATTATGGCTAGACCTTGACTTACCACTTTGAACATACTATCAGGAGGGATCAGTTCCTGGAGAAGGACATCGTGCTTGGTAAAGTAGAGGGTCAGCGAAAAAAAGGAAGACCCTCAATGAGATGGATTAATACAGTGGCTGCAACAATGGGCTGAAACATAGCAAGGATTGTGAGGATGGGACAGGACCAGGCAGTGTTCCATTCTGTTGTACAGAGGGCCGCTATAAATTGGAACTGACTTGATGACACCTAAAAACAACATTTGTGGGTAATATCCAGGGCTTGGGCTGCTTAGGAGTTCCTGGACAGCAGCAGACATTCAGAAATTCCCAGGATAGTTGGAATTCATATCTCATTAAGGAAGATTTGGGCAGAGAATATTAAAGGAAAGCTAGGTTCTACCCTTGTCAACCTAGCCTTTCCCCATGTGACCTCAACATTCCCTCCCCATCCTATTTCCATACATAAAGATAAGTAGTTTAACATACCCCCATATGAGAAAGTGGGTTGAAAAGCATTTAGGCATCAATTGCCTATAGCCTAGTATCTGAATTGGCTGTTACAGAAGAAATCTGCATTATCACAGGTATGTTATTTCAGGGTTTTACTATAATTTTATTATAGAGGATTTTGCTTGTCTTGAATTCTTTGAATGTTAATTATGCTGTGTCTACACACACACAGAGAAACACATACACACGTTTAAGAAATATGATTTTGAAATCAAATTCTCGCACCATAAATAATGTCAACATGGACATCCTTATTAGTAATATAACGACTGTAAATAAATTTTAAGAATTGAGTCATGGACTCCTCAAAAATGACATACTTTCTTTAAGAGCAATCAGATTCTAAGAGTTAGAAAGCTCACATGTAATGGCTGGAATCACTCATGGCATTTTCATTTGTTTGAGATTATTAAATAAAAATATATCTGTTGTTCCATCCCACACAGACTCAAGCCACTCTTTAGGATGAGTGATAATAAAAGCTTTATCTAAATCCATAAAGAGAAATTGGAGTCAAATCCTAATCCAAACACAAGCCCTGTTTGCAAATTAGAACCAAAATTCTAATCCTTCTGAGGCTTGTCCATCCCTGTTACAAATGGCATTGTTGTTTGGATTTAAAACCTAGCTTCCCAAAACATCTTTTGAAGGTGATTGCTGTTTCTTTGTATTATTAAACACAAAGGATTTTAAATGATTTATCCCTAAAATGTACTCTTAAATAGAGCTGAATATTCAGCTTGCCTGAATATTGGGAAGAATGTGTTTTAAAATACTACCATTTAACAAAAAGCATAGTTAAAATATTTTAATTCAGTATGACTCAATTTTCAGGTACAAAAAAACTGAAACTGAAGTGAGTCCAATCATTTATATCTATGCTATCCCTAAATTGTAAGTAATTCTTAACGTGTATCTGTTAATGTTAGGTTTGGCTAATGTAAGTGACTTAAACAAGAGAGATGTTTATTATTTTTCTTTTGCTTTAAATCGTTCCAGGAGTTGAGAGGCCAAGACCAGTAGAATGACTCCATGCATTCAGGAAGGATTCAGGAATCCAGGTAACTTCTAGCTCATTGGTCCACCATCCTTATACGTGACCTCTGTTCTTAACAGTTCATGTTGGCTGCTAGACCTCCAGTCTCCCAATCACATTCCAGGTAAGAGATGGAGAAATAGAAGTAGAGAAAAAAGGGCGTCTCCTTCACCCTTTTAGGAGACTTTGTAGAAGTATCATTTAACAACTAAATACTTCAGTTTACATTAGCAAGTCATATGGCTATGAGTAGTAGCAAAGAGGAATCCGTGGATGGTGCACACAGTTAAGTGCTTGACTGCTAACTGAAAGGTTGAAGGTTTGAGTCCACCCAGAGATGCCTTGGAAGGAAGACCTGGTGATCTACTTCCAAAAAATAAGTTACTGAAAACCCTATGGAGCACAATCCTACTCTGATACACATGGAGTCACTGTGAGTCAGAACTGACTCTGTAACAACTGATTAGTGGTAAAAAGGCCAGAGATTGAAGTATATGCCTGATTTTTTTTTTTTTTTTAATTAGAAGGGCAAAAGAATATTAGAAGCAATTCTGTAGATTTCTGCCACTAATATGCAGTGTAATGATGTTGGGATGAATAAAATCTTGTATGTGAAATTAAGATCATGATAGTTATGTGCCTTGGACCTGGTTTGATAAGTATAGGCATGTACCACACTCAGAAGAATACTCGAGGACTGAGATGCCTTGGCACTTCCTCTCCCCAACTTGACAAAGGTCCACTCATCTTCAAATATCCACATAAACTGTTATTTCCTCATGAAGCCTTCTTTTACCCCAGCCCCTGCTCTACCACGAATTCCCCCTCTCTCCTGTTTACTCCTATAGCATATTTTATTGTTGTTAAATGCTGAATGTGATGTCAGTGTGGCTTCAAGTTGCTGTTCAAAGCAGAGTTCTGAGTGATAATAGTTTTCAGTATTTACATTATTCTTACATAATATACCCTGAAGTATTAGGTTCTGACCTCTGCTTAGTTAAAATGTATGAGTCATGGAAGAAGTCTGCTGTCCTCAATTGTAAGATATCCCCAGTTGTAAGCTCAGAATCTCAAACCAGACTGAAAACGGCCTTTTGTAAGTCAGATGTCAGGATTCGGTTTGTTTATGCGTTTCTTGTTGGTCCACTTGTTTCCAAAGCTTCTCTAACCTCATTGTATTTGAACTGTGCTTACTTGTCTACCTCCACATCAGTTGCTTGTTTTTTTTTTTTTTTGTTTTTTTGTTTTTCCAAACTCCAGACTGTTAGCCCTGCTAGCATCTAGAATACTCAGTTTTCACCCTTTCCCTTTAAAGACTAAGGACCTAACTTTGATCCACT
>NW_004444140.1:3800253-3817467 GCF_000243295.1 Trichechus manatus latirostris
TGGGTGGCAGTTGTGTTAGTAAGGCAGGACCTGATCTACAAGACTGGACTGTGTCCTGAGGCAATCTCTTGAGATATAAAAGACAGAAGTGAGCAGTGAGACAGGGGGACCTCATACCATCAAGAAAGCAGTGCCAGGAGCAGTGCACGTCCTTTGGACTGGGGTCCCTGTGCCGAGAAGCTGCTACTCCAGGGGAACACCGAAGAGAAGGCCGACAGAGAGAAAAAGCCTTCCCCTGAAGCTGATGCCCTGAATTTGGACTTTTAGCCTACGTTGACTGTGAGGAAATAAACTTCTCTTCGTTAAAACCATCCACTTGTGGTATTTCTGTTATGGCAGCACTAGATAACTAGGACAGATACCATTTGCTACTTTTAATTTTTCTGGACAACATATAAACTGGGACTGTTATATAATCTCTCTCTCTCTCTTTCTCTCTATTCTTCTCCTCTCTCTCTCTGTATATATATACATACACACATATATTATAATAGGGACGTATAAGTACCCTACAAATAATAAGGAACCTAGAATACAGGAATTTGGGGGCCAATACTTGTGGCTACTCTTCCACGGGAGAGTTTTTTGAGAATAAGTTGCATCAGGAGAGCCTAATAACTGCAGCAAAGAGAGCTAATGTGTAAAACTCTAAAAGGCAGAATAAGAGAAATATTATAAAGGCATTCTGTGACACAGGCTTGGACTATTTGAGACAGTGATAGCTCCACAGACCACGGTGTAATAAGCATGATAAAATAGGGTGAGGATTTTTGTTTCTGTTTTTATTTTTATTTTTTTGTGCAAAGGCGTAGGGCAGATTATATTAAGCAGCCGGAGTCTTAAACATTGCCTGATCCATGAAACAAGTGCACATTGCAGTTGTAGGTTTAGAACCTAAGGAAAGCCTTTATGTGTGTTTAATATAGTGTGGGAGAAAAGGGCATGGATAGTCATTTCAACTGTACATATACACACACACACATATGAACACACAGAATCAAATATGTATTAAAAAAAATTTTAAAAACCCATTGTCATCAAGTTGATTTTGACTCATAGGGACCCTAGAGAACAGAATAGAACTGCCCCATAGGGTTTCCAACGAGTGGCTGGTGGATTCGAACCGCCAACCTTTTGGTTAGCAGCTGAGCTCTTAACCACCGTGCTACCAGGACTCAAATATATACATACATCTATACATATAGTGTCACCATTGTGAAAGCAATTATTTGTGACAAAATTCTTTAAGCAATTCTGATGTGTTGTTTGGATTTTTTTTTAATGACAATAGTCTTTTTTACTTATTATCTACTCTGTATCTCCATTCTGTCCATGCCCCCTCCCTGGAAACATGGATACACAGAAAAATGCTCTAAAAACCTAACAACCTAGAATTTAAAATGTGGTGTTAAAAATAATGATTTGAAGAAGAGGCTTTGGCACCAATATGTATAACTCTTATAATTATCCCAGAAAACATCCTAAGGGTTCCAAACAGCCTGAAGTTCCATTAATCTGGGCTAGGCTAAATTAAACATAAGATAGTTCAGCTGTGTTTGTTTTTAATTTGCAAAGGAATTTAGTGTTCCCGGAAGTGAGGGACTAGCAAACTAGGCTTCAATCAATCAGGAGTATTTTGGGGCATCTCTGCCAGTAGCATTAATGGGAAAGACCTGCTGTTATAACCCACAGAGTCTTTGGCAGATCCTGAAATAAGAGCAAAGGAAATTTATAAGAGAATAAGAAGTCTGAAAGTCGGTCCTGAAAAGAAGTCAGGGAAAGGGGTGGTAAAACTAATATACGAAATATTTAGCTAAGTAGAAAGGGTCCTAGGGTTGAAGGAGACTTGCACCAGAAACTCGGAGGGTTTTAATTAAATGCTATTTTAAAATTAATCTAATTTTTTCCTTTTATTACAGGCACATAATTTATAAATTTAAGCCATACTATTAAGCCTGTTAAGAATATATTTCCCTTCTCCCTGACCTCTGGCATACTCTGCATGTATATGTATCTTCTTCGGTTATTTAATGCTCTTTTTCTAAGTACTAAACGTTTACTCCCTTCTCAGCTTGTAAGTGTTGGGCATGAGACATTAATAGCCTATTATGGGAGATGAGGCTTTCCATCACCACCTACCTTCTTGGGAGTTATAGCATGAATTCAAGTTAAATACTCAGTACTTACGTTATTATGATTTTGTAAATATCATGTCTGAGTAAAGTAACAGTATATTTTCTGTCTTGTATACATTGTTTTTTTCCTGCAGTTTACAATTGTGTATTTTTTTATTCAAAGTTTTTATTTACCTTACAGTAAATCTTACGTATGTTCAGACTTACAGATTAAACCCTTTCCAATAATATTTTCCAAATGATCCAATACATCAAATGACTTATCAGTTCTATTTGTTTTTTTTTTTTTAATGATCTCCTTTCTATAGCCCTCTGACCACTCTATCAATCTGTATTGGTTTCACTCTAGGCATGATGCATAGCTATTATCCTGGGACTCCTTTTGCTACTCTCCTTTGTTGGAGCTCTTGGGTTTAGGTCTCTTAATATCTTCTTCTTTCTTCATTTATTTCTTTATTTTGAGGAAGCATGTCCTCTAGGAGTTTCTTGAAATAAGATGTATGGGTGGTTAAAAAGAAAAGAAAAGAAAACAACCACCACCACAAAGATTTGATAGTTCTGCAGTTCTGAAAATGTCTTTATTCTACTCATACACTGGAATGTTAGTTTGGGTAGAGGATTCTAATTTAAAAATACTTTCCTTTCAGACTTATGAAGGCATTTATGTTAGTTACCTAGCTATCTAGTCCTTCTGTAACAAAAAATATCACAACTGGGTGGCTTTACAGAGCAAGAATTTATTTTCTCGAGGTTCTGGAGGCTCAGAGTACAAATCAAGGTCTTAGCCGTGTCACTTCCTTCTGTGGGCTTCTCTCCTAGTTTCTGGTGTCTGCCAGCAATCCTTGGTGCTCCTTTCGGTGAATGGGTTTTCCCAGGGTATCTGTCTTCTCTCCTGTGTGTGTATCTCTGTATCTATTTTCTTTTTGCAATACCACTTAGAAGTGATTAGGTTTAGGACCTACCCTACTCTAGCATGACATCACATTAACATAACAAAAACTATTTCCAAATAGGGTCATATTTGTAGGTACAGGGGTTAAGACTTCAACACATATTCTGGGGGGACACAATTTGACTGATAACAGCATTTTTTTTCTTCTAGGGTCTAGTGATGTTTATAAAATCTAACGACATTCCGATTCCTGATGCTTTATATATAAACTCTCCTCACATGACCTCCAAAACTTTCATGATTAATAGTCAGTCCTTTAGTGCTTACTATAAGATGCTACTTAAAGAAATTTGTTTACATTTCAATAATTTAATCCTCACAATGACCTTACCAAAAAAACCAAACCCACAGCCATCAAGTCGATTCCAACTCATAGTGACCCTATAGAACAGAGTAGAAGTCCCCCGAAGGATTTCCAAGGAGTGGCTGGTGGATTTGAACTGCAGACGTTTTGGTTAGCAGTTTTAGCTCTTAACCACTGGCTGCATTTTATAGATGAAGAAACTGAGCCCTAAGAGGTCAAATGACTTGTTTAAGGTCATGGAACTGCTAAGAGTTAGAGATGGTTATTGAAGGAAAGCACTATGGCTCTACGGTCCATATGCATAACCACTATACCAACATCCTCTTTTCCAGGTGTTCTGAAATTAGTACTTAGACTTTTGATTTGGAGGTATCCTTCAGTTAAGAGGAATTCTTGCTGTATTATTGTTTTATTGTTTTCTCTTTATTCTAATAGTTGGATTTGGGGTATTGGTAACTAAACTTCTAATTTTTATCTTTTCTTTTGCCTTTATTATCGTTTTTAAAATTTGTATTCTTCTTTTCAGGAAATTACATGAAGGTTATTTTCCAATCTTTCTCTTGCTAGTGTTAGTAGTAGTAGTAGTAACATTTAGTTTCAGAGATCCTGTTTTTAATTTACAAGGTCATTTCCTGTCTTCTGGTTATTTCTTTTAAAGTTATAACATCTTCCATTTGTTTCATGAGATATTTTCTTCTCACTTCTACCCTCAATTCTCATTGAGGATACGAATTATTTCCTCAAAGCTCTTTCATCCATTATTGGTGTTCTTAGGTCTCTTTTTTCATATTGAAATCTTTCCTCAAATGCCTTGGTTGTCCACATTTGAGAGTAAAACATTAAGAAGAAAGCTGTTCTGCACGCATGAGATGGGTGCTTTGACTATTAAGTTTCACTACAGGATTATCAAAGGATGTACAAATTTGAGAGTCCTTGAGTGGTACAAATGGTTAATGCATTTGGCTGTTAACCAAATTGTTAGAGGTTTGAGTCCACCCACTCAGAGGCACTACAAAGAAAGGCCTGGTGATCTACTTCTGAATAGTCAGTCATTGAAAATCCTATGGAGCACAGTTCTACTCTGACACACATGGAGTATCCATGAGTTGGAATTGACTCTACACCAACTGGTTCTGTTTGGAAACAATTTGTATCTTTGGAGGGAATCTCTAATATCAGTATCTGGACTAATTGAGGTTTCTCAGAGGTGAATTATTTAATTTCCTGTAAGCTATAAACCTTGATACACAGGTATTCTAGTATTTGGGATAGAAGACAGACACTGGCATGGGCTGGAATCTTCACTGTTCAATACTAGGCCTTTAATGAATTCACCTGTTTTCATCCCTGCATCCAAAATCTGAAGAAGCCCTAGTTAAAGCGCTCAGCTGCTAACCAAAAAATTGATGGTTTGAACCCACCAACCACTCTGCTGGAGAAAGATGTGATAGTCTTCTTCCATAAAGATTACAGCCTTGGAAATCCTGTGGGGCAGTTCTACTCTATTTTCTAAGGTTGCTGTGAGTAGGAATCAACTCCACGGCAGTGGATTTTGGGTTTTTGTTTTGTTTCTTCATCCAAACTCTCGGTGAGGCTAAAGTCTGACCATCATTTTCTTCAGAAACGAAACACTGTTTCATCTGTGTATGTTCCAGGTGTGTGTGGGAGGCGAGGGATAAAGGAGTTGTTAATCACTTGACTCTCCATCCATACTTTCAACTAGGTTTCTCTAGTTGGAGTTCCATACCTATTTTATGCGTTGCTGACATTCTAGGGTGCATCACTTGCTAATGTCTTCCTCTGTAGGCAGTCAGGCTGCAGCTTCCTCCTCTCTGATATGACATTGTCCACTTCTCCATCTGTTTTCTATCATATGAAAATGTGTTGAATTCCTTTATTCATTGTTTTATTTTTCCTCTTCTCTTTCTCTTTTTCCTCATGGATATATTTATTAGTTTATTGATTTATTTTTCCTTTAATATTACATTAGTCGAATTTTTAGGAGAGTTTGAAAATAAACATAGGAAATCAATGTGTGCTTTTTAAATTTTTATTTTTTTTTAACTCTGAAGTATATGCTCTGTGCAGATAAGATGAATAAGTGTCCAATAAAGAAGAATATACAGGATATATGTTAGGGTCATGTTTATATGGGTGTGGGTGGCTGTATAGTCTGACTGAAATAGTCAAACTCTCCACTGTTTTCTTCTTTTCTTTTTTTGTAAATTAGTAAATGAAGATTTCATAAGGGCATGGATCAGGACCTTAGTTCTGGGGATAATAGGTGATATAATGTGATATATGTCAAAATGTATTTGGGCAAAGGATAAGAAATGGGCCACCAAAGAGCATGAATTGTAGGAAAATAAGATGAGAAGTCTTATTAGAATGGATAAAGTGAGTCTATAGGAGTAGAAAAAGGACTGAGAATCTTGATGCCAATAGTTACTTAGTTTGAATATAAAATGCATGACTTGATCAATCACTGATAAGAGATTGCGTAAAGTATTTGGTAAATTCATAGTCACCAAATATCTCCCTTCTGTCTCATGTTCACATCCATCCCCAGGATTCTCTGAGATATCTTTTATTTCCCCCTATACATGAATCTCCAGTTTAATGGTAAGTTTGCTAGGATGAAGAAAAAACTATTTGTTCAGGATAAAGACATTTTAGAGAAAAGTGAATATAAATTACAATATACAGAAACGTAAAGGCCATTTAGATATTGTAGGGTATAATTAAGTCTCTTTAAACAGCTCCAGCACTCCTTCCCTTGATTCCATCCTAATTCATTCAGTGCCACAGAGAGAATGAAATACTGTTCTTTTCTATTTTGCTAGTAGGAATATATTTAAATTTTGTGGTTAAAGAACTGATGCTCTAAACAATAGGCCAACTATACGTATATCATAGAAGTTTTCAGACATAACATATACATGTTTAGATCTATAATGTGTATAAGTGAAAATAGGAATAGGAAAGCATATTGTGTCCAATGATCATTCTCATCATTCTCAGGATTGTTGTTGTTAGGTGCCTTCCAGTCGGTTCTGACTCATAGCATAACTCTTATGTACAACACAAAGTGACATGGCCCGGTCCTGTGCCATCCTCACAATCATTGTTATGCTTGAGCCCATTGTTGCAGCCACTGTATCAATCTGCGATGGTCTTCCTCTTTTTCGCTGACCCTCTACTTTACCGAGCATGCCTCCTTCTCCAGGGACTGATCCCTCCTGATTACATGTCCAAAGTATGTGAGATGAAGTCTCTCCATCCTTACTTCTCAGGATCATTCTGGCTGTACTTCTTCCAAGACAGATTTGTTCATTCTTCTGGCAGTCCATGATATATTCAGTATTCTTTGCCAGCATCATGATTCAAAGGTGCCAGTTCTTTGGTCTTCATTATTCATTGTCGAGCTTTGCATACATATGAGGCGATCAAAAATTCCATAGCTTGGGTCAGGCATACCTTAGTCTCCAAAGTGACATCTTTGCTTTTTAACACTTTAAAGAGGTCTTTTGCAACAGATTTGTCCAATGCAATACATCATTTTATTTCACTCTCAGGATTAGAGGGAGAATAATGGGAAGAGGGAATAAGATGATAAGGGATTGTCAGATTAGAGCAAATATGTGTTAGTGGATAAGAGTAAAGAATACGGTCCAAATCATATGATTATAGGATCTTAGTACTTGAGGAAACTGTTTATATATACATCAAACTTTATTTTATAGATGATATTAGTCAACTAATCATTTCATACCAGATATTATTCTAAATGTTTATGATCCTTGACCCCTTTAATACCATCAGAAGTCCAAAAAACAAGTAGGTACTATTATTACCATCATTTCAAAGGTGAAGAAACAGAGACACAGGTTAATCAGGCAATTTACTCAAGGTTACACAGCTACCAATGTTAGAATGAGGATTAGAACCTACAGAATTTGGCCCCAAAACCTATGCAGTTAGCTACTATATTTCTCATCAGTCTGAGGGAACAAACACCCAAAGATACAAAGAGACTGAGCCAGTTAATAGCACACTAGGGATAAATTCACCTAGCCTTAATTAATTGTAAGAAACACTGATTGATATTCAGGGATATAACCATGATCTATGATTCTTTACATGGCACTAGCTTTGAATGTGAATGCTACTTATTTATTTATTTATTTACTTTTTAGTGATTGTATTGTTTACCCCAATTCAAATCTAATTTGGACCTAAATATGTGCAACTTGAAATTAAATGAAAATATGTTTTATGATAATCATTATTTTCTACTATTTATTATCTTCTACATGCAGGACCTTAAACTAGGCAATTTACTTGCATTTTCTTATTTAATTCTCACAAGAGTGCTATGTTGCAAGTATTATTATATCCATTTTACGTACGTGGAAACAAAGGACAGTGGTTTAGAACCTTACGCGAAATCCTGAAGCAATTACATTGCAGTGTTAGGCTTCAGATCTTGCTCTTTCAACCTTCATTATGCTACCTTGGCTTTTTTTATAAGCTTCCCAATAAAAATTACTTTTTACTTGGAATATGTACCTATTCTATCTGTTAAAATACTTTTTTTTTTTTTTTTTTGGTTTGTAGGAGTTTAATATGGCCTTGCTAAATGAAATTGCTATTAAAACACACACACACGTCAATACATAACAAAACCATGACTTTCCCATGTGTTATATGCATTATTGGATGCACATTATCATTTCTGAGTTGCTATGCATATTTTCTTCATATTAAAAAGTGTATGCACAACTAATGTTTACTCAGGAGATGAATTATTTCCAAGTGAAAAATTATAACTGTTATATTCAGTTACATTTCAACCTTACATCACCAAAAGGGGGCCTTTTGGTAGAAACTCTTTTGCAACAATTTTTTTTTTAAAGCTCTCCAGTTAGCTTTAATGACTGTAAAATATTTAAGTATTTTCTAAATGTTGGAGACCAAATAGAATAATGCATGAAAGCAATAAATAAATAAGCAGACAAATTGCATCTATAGACAGACAAATAGTGGGGCTTTTACAAAAGGATCAACCACAGAGGTTCTAAAAACCGTTTGATAGTTTTTATTTGTGGTGGAGACATCCTTAAACAGGTGAACCTCGTTGCCCTCAGAAGAGTACAGAGGAAGTGGTGATGAAGGGTATTAGCGAACCGGAGGGACGCAGTGACCACAATTAAAATTATTGAGCTTTCTGGAAGGAAGTCATAGTGAAACTACTCAACCTCTGGCTATCCCCCAAAACCCAACTTAACCGTAGGCTACTTCACCCCAGGGGAAAATGTGTTCTTCCGCCAATCAGGCGTGGTCTGCCTCATCATTGTCTGCAACCTGGATAGTGCTCCTAAAAGGACTGTTGTAAGAAGCACTTTTGAGAGAGATTTTATGAAACCACTCACCAAGATGGAGTTGGGGGTCACATTGACACAAAGCCCTTTAACTCTAGACTTGTCCAACTCTGTTGAAATTAAGAGATCCTTTAGATTTTTAACTCCTTTCTTCCTTTCCTTTTTCTTGTGGTAATGCCTTTATATTTTTCAAAATAATCCATATTTGCATTTATGTCTATGAATTTACTCCAATAAGTAATTTTCTGCACTTCAATCACCTCTGCATTTTAAAAATTTGTAATATGTCTAATTTTTGACACACACTTTTCATTGATTTCTAATTCATGTGACAAACACGTTACCTTAGTCTTCATATTAATATGTTCATTGAAAACGACATAGTAGGAAGGGCATTTAGCCCTACAGAGAATTAATTAGCATGTAATTCTCAGTATATCATCTAATGTTAATTAGCAGTTAAACCATCTTCTTGCGAATGACCTGCTGATTTCAATACAGTGTTCTATTTCTGAGACCCTAAGGGAGAGAAACTTGAAAGGATATTCGGTCTTCTCTTTTTGAAAATGAAGTATGGAATCACAGCTCCAATTCCCCTGTGCTTTGTTTAACTGCCGTATATTTTCTCATTTTGTTCCTTTCTTAAATCTATGTCATAGGCTTTATTTGGGCTGGTACTGTGCTTGACATTGGGAATTTAAAGTGAAATATAGTCTTTGCCCCTGAGGTGCTTCCAGGGTAGTAGGAGGTGACATGCATACAAAGAAATAAGAGGATTAAATTATTATAGAGTCTGTCATAGAAATATATGCAGTGCAGTGGAGAACAAAGAAAGAAATGTTCCTTTCTACCTAAGTTAAGTAATAATGCTTACAGTCAAAGAATAACCCTTAATGGGTATTGACAATTGAAAATAGAAATGAAAGAAGCAAACATAAGAAAGAGTGAGTGAAAGTGAGCAAACGAAGGTGAAAAAGAACCTAAAATGAAAAAAAAAAAAAATGGAAATAAAAAGATGGAAGAAAGAGTCTTATTGGGAAATACTTAATAAAAATTATTTTAAAATAACTGAAAATGAGCATTTTAATAGGATGTCCTTTATAATTTTATTTGTACATTTATTCAAAAAATACATTGATGACTCATCACATATAGAAAAGACACTTACTAAAATCATTGTAAAGATTCTGACTTAATTTTCCAAACATACATCAGGAATAATACCCTGGAATTGTTTGACAATTTATTTTAGTGGATATGTTATTTTAGTTTATTTGTTAACTCTTCAGTAATACCTACCTGTTTATTCATCACATAGGTAGAATCATGTGGAATGTAAGTTGAAACACACACAAGCTTCAAACCCATTAGACTAGCACAGCTGATTTTTAAAATGGCTGGATGAATTTTTCATAAAAATTTAATTAGCATTTTGGAGTCAGCTATATCATACTTCTTGCTTTAAATGGATTCGTTCAGGATAGTGGATACGTAGTAATGGCAGGAAACTCTGATAACATTTGGAACAAGGCATGAGTTCCTTTACTGGTCAGCTTTTATGTGGGATCATATGAAAGGCAGAGAATGTACTCTGCTATATATTTTTTTGTATTTATATGCAAATAAAAATAGGAGACCAAATTCTTAAATGTCAATTTTTATGTCAAATATATTCTGGGAATGTGTGTTTTCCATTTCAAGAACTTTTTTCTAAGGATAGGTATTTTAGACTTTTCAAGAATATGAAAAGATTCCAAATTTAGTCAGACTCCATAGGTTGTTAGTTATTATGGGGCTGAGTCATGGAATACCAGGGATGAGAAGCCCTAATCTTGGAACTTAATTAGCATAAATAAAGTTGCTGTTGAAGTGTATGGTCTATATTTCTATTTACAGTTTTATTTTATTTTGTTTTTCTCACAATTTCCATGCGTTTAGGCTTCTATTATGTGCAAATAAACATGCTATTCAAAATAGAAACAATGGAAAGTGACCTAGAGAAATAATAACACACTTAATGAAAATTAAACTCACATATAAGGTATGAATTTTTAAGAGTCCCAAGCCACAAGTCAGAATGCACTATAAGTCTCTACAAATGAAGATCTAAGGGCAGAGATGATGAGTCAAAATGGAATAATCAGAATGGAATAAAATTGATTTCGGAAGTTTTCCAAGAGTTGCTGAATTCTATAGCTTAAAATAATGACACCTACCGGCTTTGATAGTTTTGTACATTATCAACTTAGTTAAGTTGGAACTACATTTCCCAGAATTCCCTCTCCAGGTTAGATTTGACCACAGGAGAGATTTGTGTGAGATTTACACGGCAAAAATGAAGCAACAGCCACTGTTCTCTGAAGGTCAGTGTAGGAGGTAAGCACCACTGTAATTCACACACACTGTCATTAATCTTCTGTCTAACAGAAGATGGTGTGGGGCAGCAGCTAGGATTTCAGAGACTCCAGATCCCAGTGGATCTCCATCTTCCTTTTTTCGAACTGTGGCCCAGGTGAAGAACATTAGCTCTTTTGGCATATCACTGCATTGTCAAGACGGGAGGCAGTGAGAGATAGAAAAGAGTTTGTCTTTGTGATTTCCAGTTGTCTTTGTTCTCCCCTGCTTCATGGCTAGCCTTTCTTCTTGACTACTAGCTGTCCTGAACTACAGCAACTTCAGGCTCTTATCAGACACATAGTCAACAACTTTCCATAGTGCCCACAACTGCATATGGTTTATTCCATATATTATCCCTTAGTTAGATTACTAAGAGTGGTTCTGCTTCATTGACTGAACCTTAAATGACACCAGGAAGAGTTCCAGGGGAACAGAATCTTATGAAAGCATTCTCTGAAATGGTTCTGGGTTATTTGGAGTTGGCTCTGTTCTAGAGAAACGACACTCTACCTCTGTTGAAACAAAACCGAAACATTTATTAAGCTGAAGTACATTGCAATGGGAGATCGCAAAACCTCAAGCTGAAGCTCACAGATCTCAGGAAAAAATGCAAGTCACAAGTAATTGTAGTGTGGAAGGTGGAAAATAAAATTATAATATTCTGGTTGGTTTACAGTAATTAAGGTCAATCAAAGGCGGAACAAAATAAAGCGTAATTTTTAACATTATTCGTTACATGAATACAGGTGGAGTACATTGATAGGCTAAAAGACATAATTGTAAGACGTGGGGTCAGGAAGGGTTTCATGTCGGTTACAAAGCAATTACATGACGGATATTTTAAGGAATGGTTTGTTAACGATTACCTTGCTCAGAGCTTTAGATCTCTGGAGGAGAGTGGAAACAAAGAGTTTCCACGATGTATTACTTTATTCAGTGCTTCAGGAAACCAGAGAAGACTGAGATCAAAGAATTTCCATGAGGTATTCACATTCTTTAGCCTGACCGGCAAAGAACATCATTTCCCTAATGATAATAGGTTGGTTCCTAGGCAACGAAGGTAGAATCTAGAGGAAAGAGTACATGGAACTCCTAGGTAACACAGTTAAAATCTCGGTGAAAGGTTGCATGGAGCTCTTAGAGTTAGCTCAGTCATTTTACAAATAGGTTAAATGTTCCTATTTTGATTCTATACCCCTTCTCAGCTCTTTGATTTAATTATAATTCCAGATATTAATGATCCCATGCAAAATGATAATGTAGACACTATTAGTCCATGACAACTTGTCTGTCAGTTTGTCTTACTGTGGTGGCTTACGTGTTGCTGTGATGCTGAAAGCTATGCCACTGGTATTTCAAATACCAGTAGTGTCACCCATGGTGGGCATGTTTCAGAGGAGCTTCCAGACTCAGACAGATTAGGAAGAAGGACCTGGCAATCTACTTCTGAAAAAAAAAAAAAAAAATTAGCCAGTAAAAATCTAGTGGATAATGACAGCACATTGTCCAATGTAGTGCTGGAAGATGAGCCCCTCAGGTTGGAAGGCACTGTAATACGAGTGGGGAAGAGCTGCCTCCTCAAAGTAGAGTCAGCCTTAATGACATGGATGGAGTAAGACTGTTGATAACTTCATTTGCTAATATGGCATGATTCAAAATAAGAACAGCTGCAAACATCCATGAATAACTGGAACATGGAATGTCAGGGGCCCCTGGAGAAAGACATCATGCTTGGTAAAGTAGAGGGTCAGCAAAAAGGAGGAAGACCCTTAACCAGATGGATTGACACAGTGGCTACAACAATCAGCTCAAATATACCTACTATTGTGAGGATGGCAGAGGACTGAGCAATGTTTCATTCTGTTATACATGGGGTTGCTATGAGTTGGACTCCTCTCGATGGCATCTAACAACAATCCATGACAGAATGGCTACTTAAAATATCACCTGTAGATACATGTAATCCGGGGTTTATAGAAGGAAAGGTTTTGAATGACAAAGTAATTTCTGCCACAGAATATGTGAAGTAAAAATAAGCAGTATCATGGGCTTGATTAGGTGTGTCTTAGTGTGCTGGAGGACTTGGGGAAAGTAAATAATAGGTCCAGAATTTTAACTTTCCAGTTCAAGTATAAGAGATGAGAAAGCTTCAATGTATGCTATAAAATAAACCTTTATCTCCTGTAGCCACTAAGATTTCTGAAAATCAAACCTAGTCCTGTTGGTGACTGAATCAAAAACAATTAAATGTACAACCTCACAGCATCTCATATTAAAGTCAGGACATTTATTGGGAAGGAGTTAGATCCTGAAAATCTGGATGAGATTATATAAAATAGATTCTAATGAAGCTGGGAAACTTGATGCCTAAATTCTTCTGAGTTCCCTTTGCCAGTGGAAACAGCCATTTCTCCCCTGTTTCAAAACGTTAGTTTCTTCCTGCCTCAAGAAATTTCCAAGGTCTCTCTGTCCTGAGGTAGTTGAATGTTAGGGGACTACTGATCCTCTTCTGAGCCCTGGTGGTTCAGTGGTTAAGAACTCGGCTGTTAACCAAAAGGTCAGCAGTTTGAATCCACCAGCTGCTCCTTGGAAACTCTATGAGGCAGTTCTACTCTGTCCTAAAGGGTTGCTATGAGTCGGAATGTTACAGAGTAGAACTGCCCTACAGAGTTTGCTAGGCGGTAATCTTTATGGGAGCATATCACCAGTTCTTTTCTCCTATGGAGCCACTGGGTGGGTTTGAACTGCTGACCTTTCAGTAAGCAGACAAGTGCTTAAACATTGTACCACAAGGGTTCCCTTTAAATTAATCATCCCTAAAACCCAAACCCATTGCTGTTGAGTTGGTTACGACTCATAGTGACTCTATAAAGACCAAAACCAAACCTGTTGTCCTTCGTCTATTCTGACCCATAGTGATCCTAGAAGACAGAGTAGAACTGCCTCACGGGATTTCCAAGGAGCAGCTGGTGGATTCAAACTGCCTACCTTTTGGTTAGCAGCCATATTACATAACCACTGCGCCATCAGGGCTCCATAGGACTTGGTATAACTGCCCCTATAGTTTCCAAGGCTGTAAATTTTTTCAGAAGCAGACTGCCACATCTTTCTCCTACAGAGCGACTGGTGGGTTCGAACCACCGACCTCTCAGTTAGCAGTGGGGCACTTAACCACTGTGCCACCAGGGCTCCTTAAATTGACCATAAGTCCCTATAATTGAAATACAGGATCAGTATGTTAAAGGATTATTTGATTTGTATAAGTGGAAAAGCTCTAGATTTAGTAAACATAACTTTGACTTAAATTATAATTTCCAGAATTAAGTCAGTTCACAGGCTTAGAACCCTTTGAACGAAGGGAAGGCTCATCTCTTTGAAGAAGGACAATGTTACAAAACCAAAAATGTATGCATCTTTCTCTGTGCCTTCCCTAAGGGGAACTATAGATATTTACCAGGGTAAGTGGTCATTGGGGATGAGGAAATAACCAGACTTGTCAAGGATTACTGCACACTAGTTCTGAAATAATACTACCTCCTGGAGACTTAATACCTTTGTGTTTGACTGGTTCAGGTCATCAATGGAATCTTTACTCAGATTCATCTCTCAGTGGAACCTGAGGTTCCCAACCCTCACTCTACGGTTACTTCCCCAGTTCAGAAGACTGAAGACTTGAAATAGACATACTCTATTCTTACTAGATGATAGGCTTGCTAGGTGTCAAGTCTTGAGCAAATTTATCTATAGCTATCTTTTTATCTCTTTCTGTCTCTCTTTCACAATACCCTAAGACCTAAGTACTATTAGCACAGAGGTTAAAAAAAAAAAAAAAAAAAAAAACACTCAAGGGTACGAAAACAAGTACATAATGTATCCAGGATCTGAGTCCAGGGAGTCTGGCTCCAGAGTCCATGGTCTTAGGGTGATATGGTTAGAGACAAGAGGCTGTGGCGTGAGACACATTAGAGACTATAAATTTATGAGGTAGTTGTAATAAATTGGACAAGAAAGAAAGCCCATAATTTAGCTAATAAACCTTAAATTATAGCTATATTTTTCTCAAAATTATCCAACACTTTTCCTGTATCTCATATACATTTAGTCAAATTGATCTCCCTTTTAAAGAACGTATTAGATTTATTATTGACAAAAAGAAATACTTCCTTAATTCTCACCATCTCTTGTCAAAGAAAGGGGTCTGCATCAGACACCCATAAATAGTCTGATATAAACCTTTTGATGAATGCCTAGGGAGCAGATGAATGTTAATCAAATTACGAGAGAGGTAAAGAGAGAGAGCATAAACTGCATTCTTAATAGAAACATCTATGCACTTACAACATATTTTATACTTATTTTCAGTGTTATGTATGTGTGTGTGTGTCTGTGTGTGTGACTATACATTATACTGTTACTCTGCCCTACCCTCAAGACTTCTGGGAAATAGCAAAAGGAGGAAAGTGTTATAAATGACCATTTGGATAGCGAAAACCAAGTCAATGTACATGGCATTCCAGGAGTGGACGCTTCTACCTTTTAAGTAAAAATGTTGTAGAGTAGATTAGGCAAGATGACTGATATATGCAGTTATAAGACGTTTCATCTACACTGACCTAGCCAGGGACAATAGGAGACACAATGCTTAGCCTATATGTGGATGTTCTAATGGGTGTACAGACAAAGTTAGCCCTTTCACCTAAAAGTTCTTCCCTTCATGAAATTAACATTTTGTGACACCACTACTTTCTAAATTTTTCTTTTTGTCTTTTTCTAAATAAGAGATAAAGGTACATATGGGGCCTACCTCTAATTATGTTTTACTGTATTTAAACTGATTTTTCTTCATTATTGTTATCAGTTTTCTATTGGTGTATAACAAATTATCACAAAGTTTAAAACAAAATAAATTTATTATCTCATATTTTAACCCATTGCTTATTCTGACACATAGCAACCCTATACGACAGAGTTGAACTGTCTCACAGGGTTTCCTAGGCTATACTCTTTACAGAAACAGACTGACACATCTTTCTTCTGCTGAGTGGCTGGAGAGTTCAAACCGATGACTTTTTGCTTAGCAGCCAAGTGTTTAACCACTGTGCCACTGGGGTTCCTTTCTCACACTTTAGTAGCTCCGAATTCCAGTGGTTGATGAAATTAAGGTGCCAACTGGGGCTGTGATCATTTGATGCTCAGGGTCCTTCCTTCACCAAGCTCACTGATTGTTCATAGAATTCAGTTTTTTGCATTTATAAAACTGAGTTCCTCACTATGCTGTTGGTCATCAGTTGGCGGTCATCTTGTCTCCTAAAGGTTGCTCACTATCATCTGCCATGTGGCCCTATCCAACACATGGCAGTTTGCTTCTTTCAGGCCAGAAGGAAAGAATTTTCTTCTGCTTCCTGTCTCTTTTAAACGCTCAGCTGATTATGCCTGACCCACACAGGATAATCTCTCTTTTGATTAACTCAAAGTCAACTGATCAAGGACCTTAATTATATCTTCAAAAATTCCTTTAGTCATACATATAACAATCTAATACATGAGTGATATCCCATAGGAATCAAGATCCTTCCCACACTCAAAGGGAGGGAATTGTAGAAGGGAATGAGAATCTTGGGAGACATCTTAGAACATTTCCTATCATAATTATCATATCTATTACTAGAAGAGGGAGATTTATTTATCAGGACAATGTAGATACAGTGTAGTATGGGCAGTGCAGTCTTAATTTAAGTCACTTGGTGATAGTGCTACCATGTCTGTCTACCCTCACACTAGTAATTAAAAATAAAATAACAACCACTTGATCATCTCAGTTGATGCAGAAAAGGCATTTGACAAAGTCCAACACCCATTCCTGATAAGAACTCTCCATAAAATAGACAGAGAAGGGAAATTTCTCAACATAATAAAGGGCATCTATGCAAAACCAACAGCCAACATCATTCTTAATGGAGAGAGGCTGAAAACATTCCACTTGAGAACAGGAACAAGACAAGGATGCCCTTTATCTCCACTCCTATTTAACATTGTGCTGGAAGT
>NW_004444140.1:3817815-3821001 GCF_000243295.1 Trichechus manatus latirostris
AAACATACCATGCTCATGGATAGGTAGACTCAACATTGTGAAAATGACAGTTCTACCCAAAGCATTTACAAATACAATGCAATCCCGATCCAAATACCAACAACAACAACAAAAGTGGGAAACTCTTCTCTGATTCTTCCTATATTTGTTTTGTCTGTAATCATAACGTCTGACTTTCTCTTATTAGGATTTGTTGACCTTAACAGTTTTTTATGTCTTCACTAATATAATTCTCCATCACTTTCTCACATGCAATAGATTTCCCAATAGAATTCTTCTGCTAATTAATACTTGTTATTCATCCTGAAATATTATTTAATACTTAAAACATCCAGTATGAAAGAATATCTTTAATCCTCATTTTATAATAAAATTGAAGATATATTTATGGATCATTTACTATATGTGCTCATTTAGTTCATCATTTATATTTTATACTTCATTCATATACAGGCCCATTCCAAAGAAATGTGATCCAATGGAATTCGGATATTATTGAAAAACATCATTAACATCACATTCAAGTAAAATTATGCTGAAGATAATGCAAAAAAATGTTGCAGCAGTACATCGACAAACTGTCAGAAATTCAAGCCTGTACATAGACCAAGAGGCAATCGTTGGAACAGAACTATGAGATACGGCGTGGTTTGACATCAAGAAAGGTGTGCGTTGGGGTTGTATCCTTTCACCATACATATTCTACCTGTATGCTGAGCAAATAATCTGAGAAGCTGGCCTGTATAAGAATGTGGCATTAGGATTGGAAGAAAATTCATTAACAACCTATGATATGCAGATGACACAATATTGCTTGCTGAAAGTGAAGAGGACTTGAAGCACTTATTGATGAAGATCAAAGACTACAGCCTTCAGTATGGATTACACCTCAACATAAACAAAAAAGTCCTCACAACTGGACCAGTATATAACATCATGATAAACAGAGAAATATTGAAGTTGTCAAGGATTTCATTTAATTTGGATCCACAATCAACGCCCATGGAAGCAGCAGTCAAGAAATCAAACGATGTATTGCATTGGGCAAATCTGCTGTAAAAGACCTCTTTGAAGTGTTAAAAAAGTAAATACTTCACCTTGAGGGCTAAGGTGTACCTAACCCAAACTTTCATCTTTTCAATTACCTCATATGCATGCGGGAGCAGGACGATCAACAGAAGACTGAAGAAGAATTGATGCCTTTGAATTGTGGTGTTGGTGAAGAATATTGAATATACTGTGGACTGCCAGAAGAGCAAACATATCTGTCTTGGAAGAAGCACAGCCATAATGCTCCTTAGAAGCGAGGGTGGCGAGACATTGTCTCACTTACTTTGGATATGTTATCAGGAGGGACCAATCCCTGGAGAAGAATATCATGCTTGGTAGAGAAGAGGTTCAGTGAAAAAGAGGAAGATCCTCAACCAGATGGATCGACACAGTGGCTGTAACAATGGGCTTAAGCATAACAATTGTGAGGATGGCACAGGATTGGGCAGTTTCTTTCTGTTGTACATAGGGTTGCTCTGAGTCAGAATGGACTCAATGGCACCTAACAATACTGTATGTGAGACCTTCTATAAGGCACTGAAGAAGAATACAAGAACTGTCTTTAATGGGGCCTCACTCTTAAATGTTTACACTTACTGTGATCAATGTGTTATATTGGGACCAACTGATTATAAAGTGTGAGACATTTGGTCCTTGATTTTTGTTTCTGTTGTTTGTTTGTTTTTGATGCTGTACCCCTCATCTGAGGAAGTGAAACAATGTCTACTCCCTTTTGATCTCAGGATCTCCCTTACCTATATCCTTGTTTTGAACTCAGGAAGATGAGTGTCTTAGTTATCTAGTGCTGCTATAACAAAAATACCACAAGTGGATGGCTTTAACAAAACGATATTTATTCTTTCACAGTTTAGGAGGCTAGAAGTGTGAATTCAGGGCACCAGCTCCAGGTTAAGCCTTTCTCTGTCTGTCAGTTCTGGGGGAAGGTCCTTGTCATCAATCATCCCCTGGTCTAGGAGCTTCACAGCACAGGGACCCTGGGTCGAAAGTATGCACTGTGCTCCTGGCACTACTTTCTTGGTGGTAGGAGGTCACTCCATCTCTCTGCTAGCTTCTCTCTTTTATATCTCAAAAGTGATTAACCCAAAATACAACCTAATCTTCTAGATTTAGTCCTGCCTGATTAACATCATTAATAATCAGAACCTGGAAAGTATGAAGTATGAATCTAGGAAAATTGGAAATTGTCAAAAATGAAATGGAACACACAAACATTGATATCCTAAGCATTAGTGAGCTAAAATGGACTGGTATTGGCCATTTTAAATTGGACAATCATATGGTCTACTATGCCGGGAATGACAACTTGAAGAAGAATGGTGTTGCATTCATAATCAAAAAGAACATTTCAAGATCTGTCCTGAAGTACAATGCTGTCAGAGACAGGATAATATCCATATGCCTACAAAGAAGGCCAGTTAATATGACTATTATTCAAATTTACACACCAACCACTAAGGCCAAAAATGAAGAAATTGAAGATTTTTACCAACTTTGCAGTCTGAAATTAATTGAGCATGCAATCAGGATGCATTGATAATTACTGGAGATTGGAATGCGAAAGTTGGAAACAAAGGAGAGGTAGTTGGAAAATACGGCCTTGGTGATAGAAATGATGCCGGAGATCACATGATAGCATTTTGCAAGACCAACGACTTCTTCCTTGCAAATACCTTTCTTGCCAACATAAATGGTGACTATATACCTGGACCTTGCCAGATAGAATACACAGGAATCAAATCAACTACATCTGTGGGAAGAGACAATGGAAAAGCTCAGTATCATCAGTTAGAACAAGGCCAGGGGCCAAATGCGGAACACACCATCAGTTGCTCATATGCAGGTTCAAGTTGAAATTGAAGAAAATTGGAACATATCAACGAGAACCAAAGTATGACCTTGAGCATATCCACCTGAATTTAGAGACCATCTCAAAAATTGATTTGATGCATTGAACACTAATGATCAAAGACCAGACGAGTTGTGGAATGGCATCAAGGACATCATACACGAAGAAAGCAAAAGGTTATTGTGATGGTTAAGATTGTGTGTCAACTTGGCTGGGCCATGATTCTCCGTGTTTTAGTGTAATCACTCCCATGATTGAATATACTGTGA